>NW_028289946.1:0-70057 GCF_059628265.1 Tinamus guttatus
GGGCATGCCAAAGGAAGTGTTTTGCTGTGCCAGGACTCGTGCTGCGCACGCTTTGTGCTTGGAGTGAGAAACAGGTTCCTTGGTGTTTTCTGCGAAACGCTTTAGCAGCCGTTGGTGCTAGTATGGAGTCAGGGGATGGATGAAGCGGAGAGCCCCGTTTGGAGTGAGGCTGCAAAGGGCATGCCAAAGGAAGTGTTTTGCTGTGCCAGACTCGTGCTGCGCACGCTTTGTGCTTGGAGTGAGAAACAGGTTCCTTGGTGTTTTCTGCGAAACGCTTTAGCAGCCCGTTGGTGCTAGTATGGAGTCAGGGGATGGATGAAGCGGAGAGCCCCGTTTGGAGTGAGGCTGCAAAGGGCATGCCAAGGAAGTGTTTTGCTGTGCCAAGACTCGTGCTGCGCACGCTTTGTGCTTGGAGTGAGAAACAGGTTCCTTGGTGTTTTCTGCGAAACGCTTTAGCAGCCCGTTGGTGCTAGTATGGAGTCAGGGGATGGATGAAGCGGAGAGCCCCGTTTGGAGTGAGGCTGCAAAGGGCATGCCAAGAGAAGTGTTTTGCTGTGCCAAGACTCGTGCTGCGCACGCTTTGTGCTTGGAGTGAGAAACAGGTTCCTTGGTGTTTTCTGCGAAACGCTTTAGCAGGCCCGTTGGTGCTAGTATGGAGTCAGGGGATGGATGAAGCGGAGAGCCCCGTTTGGAGTGAGGCTGCAAAGGGCATGCCAAGAGAAGTGTTTTGCTGTGCCAAGACTCGTGCTGCGCACGCTTTGTGCTTGGAGTGAGAAACAGGTTCCTTGGTGTTTTCTGCGAAACGCTTTAGCAGCCCGTTGGTGCTAGTATGGAGTCAGGGGATGGATGAAGCGGAGAGCCCCGTTTGGAGTGAGGCTGCAAAGGGCATGCCAAAGGAAGTGTTTTGCTGTGCCAAGACTCGTGCTGCGCACGCTTTGTGCTTGGAGTGAGAAACAGGTTCCTTGGTGTTTTCTGCGAAACGCTTTAGCAGGCCGTTGGTGCTAGTATGGAGTCAGGGGATGGATGAAGCGGAGAGCCCCGTTTGGAGTGAGGCTGCAAAGGGCATGCCAAAGGAAGTGTTTTGCTGTGCCAAGACTCGTGCTGCGCACGCTTTGTGCTTGGAGTGAGAAACAGGTTCCTTGGTGTTTTCTGCGAAACGCTTTAGCAGCCCGTTGGTGCTAGTATGGAGTCAGGGGATGGATGAAGCGGAGAGCCCCGTTTGGAGTGAGGCTGCAAAGGGCATGCCAAAGGAAGTGTTTTGCTGTGCCAAGACTCGTGCTGCGCACGCTTTGTGCTTGGAGTGAGAAACAGGTTCCTTGGTGTTTTCTGCGAAACGCTTTAGCAGGCCGTTGGTGCTAGTATGGAGTCAGGGGATGGATGAAGCGGAGAGCCCCGTTTGGAGTGAGGCTGCAAAGGGCATGCCAAAGGAAGTGTTTTGCTGTGCCAAGACTCGTGCTGCGCACGCTTTGTGCTTGGAGTGAGAAACAGGTTCCTTGGTGTTTTCTGCGAAACGCTTTAGCAGCCCGTTGGTGCTAGTATGGAGTCAGGGGATGGATGAAGCGGAGAGCCCCGTTTGGAGTGAGGCTGCAAAGGGCATGCCAAGAGAAGTGTTTTGCTGTGCCAAGACTCGTGCTGCGCACGCTTTGTGCTTGGAGTGAGAAACAGGTTCCTTGGTGTTTTCTGCGAAACGCTTTAGCAGCCCGTTGGTGCTAGTATGGAGTCAGGGGATGGATGAAGCGGAGAGCCCCGTTTGGAGTGAGGCTGCAAAGGGCATGCCAAAGGAAGTGTTTTGCTGTGCCAAGACTCGTGCTGCGCACGCTTTGTGCTTGGAGTGAGAAACAGGTTCCTTGGTGTTTTCTGCGAAACGCTTTAGCAGCCCGTTGGTGCTAGTATGGAGTCAGGGGATGGATGAAGCGGAGAGCCCCGTTTGGAGTGAGGCTGCAAAGGGCATGCCAAAGGAAGTGTTTTGCTGTGCCAAGACTCGTGCTGCGCACGCTTTGTGCTTGGAGTGAGAAACATGTTCCTTGGTGTTTTCTGCGAAACGCTTTAGCAGCCCGTTGGTGCTAGTATGGAGTCAGGGGATGGATGAAGCGGAGAGCCCCGTTTGGAGTGAGGCTGCAAAGGGCATGCCAAAGGAAGTGTTTTGCTGTGCCAAGACTCGTGCTGCGCACGCTTTGTGCTTGGAGTGAGAAACAGGTTCCTTGGTGTTTTCTGCGAAACGCTTTAGCAGGCCGTTGGTGCTAGTATGGAGTCAGGGGATGGATGAAGCGGAGAGCCCCGTTTGGAGTGAGGCTGCAAAGGGCATGCCAAAGGAAGTGTTTTGCTGTGCCAAGACTCGTGCTGCGCACGCTTTGTGGTTGGAGTGAGAAACAGGTTCCTTGGTGTTTTCTGCGAAACGCTTTAGCAGCCCGTTGGTGCTAGTATGGAGTCAGGGGATGGATGAAGCGGAGAGCCCCGTTTGGAGTGAGGCTGCAAAGGGCATGCCAAAGGAAGTGTTTTGCTGTGCCAAGACTCGTGCTGCGCACGCTTTGTGCTTGGAGTGAGAAACAGGTTCCTTGGTGTTTTCTGCGAAACGCTTTAGCAGGCCGTTGGTGCTAGTATGGAGTCAGGGGATGGATGAAGCGGAGAGCCCCGTTTGGAGTGAGGCTGCAAAGGGCATGCCAAAGGAAGTGTTTTGCTGTGCCAAGACTCGTGCTGCGCACGCTTTGTGGTTGGAGTGAGAAACAGGTTCCTTGGTGTTTTCTGCGAAACGCTTTAGCAGGCCGTTGGTGCTAGTATGGAGTCAGGGGATGGATGAAGCGGAGAGCCCCGTTTGGAGTGAGGCTGCAAAGGGCATGCCAAAGGAAGTGTTTTGCTGTGCCAAGACTCGTGCTGCGCACGCTTTGTGGTTGGAGTGAGAAACAGGTTCCTTGGTGTTTTCTGCGAAACGCTTTAGCAGCCCGTTGGTGCTAGTATGGAGTCAGGGGATGGATGAAGCGGAGAGCCCCGTTTGGAGTGAGGCTGCAAAGGGCATGCCAAAGGAAGTGTTTTGCTGTGCCAAGACTCGTGCTGCGCACGCTTTGTGCTTGGAGTGAGAAACAGGTTCCTTGGTGTTTTCTGCGAAACGCTTTAGCAGCCCGTTGGTGCTAGTATGGAGTCAGGGGATGGATGAAGCGGAGAGCCCCGTTTGGAGTGAGGCTGCAAAGGGCATGCCAAAGGAAGTGTTTTGCTGTGCCAAGACTCGTGCTGCGCACGCTTTGTGCTTGGAGTGAGAAACAGGTTCCTTGGTGTTTTCTGCGAAACGCTTTAGCAGCCCGTTGGTGCTAGTATGGAGTCAGGGGATGGATGAAGCGGAGAGCCCCGTTTGGAGTGAGGCTGCAAAGGGCATGCCAAGAGAAGTGTTTTGCTGTGCCAAGACTCGTGCTGCGCACGCTTTGTGCTTGGAGTGAGAAACAGGTTCCTTGGTGTTTTCTGCGAAACGCTTTAGCAGCCCGTTGGTGCTAGTATGGAGTCAGGGGATGGATGAAGCGGAGAGCCCCGTTTGGAGTGAGGCTGCAAAGGGCATGCCAAAGGAAGTGTTTTGCTGTGCCAAGACTCGTGCTGCGCACGCTTTGTGCTTGGAGTGAGAAACAGGTTCCTTGGTGTTTTCTGCGAAACGCTTTAGCAGCCCGTTGGTGCTAGTATGGAGTCAGGGGATGGATGAAGCGGAGAGCCCCGTTTGGAGTGAGGCTGCAAAGGGCATGCCAAAGGAAGTGTTTTGCTGTGCCAAGACTCGTGCTGCGCACGCTTTGTGCTTGGAGTGAGAAACATGTTCCTTGGTGTTTTCTGCGAAACGCTTTAGCAGCCCGTTGGTGCTAGTATGGAGTCAGGGGATGGATGAAGCGGAGAGCCCCGTTTGGAGTGAGGCTGCAAAGGGCATGCCAAAGGAAGTGTTTTGCTGTGCCAAGACTCGTGCTGCGCACGCTTTGTGCTTGGAGTGAGAAACATGTTCCTTGGTGTTTTCTGCGAAACGCTTTAGCAGCCCGTTGGTGCTAGTATGGAGTCAGGGGATGGATGAAGCGGAGAGCCCCGTTTGGAGTGAGGCTGCAAAGGGCATGCCAAAGGAAGTGTTTTGCTGTGCCAAGACTCGTGCTGCGCACGCTTTGTGGTTGGAGTGAGAAACAGGTTCCTTGGTGTTTTCTGCGAAACGCTTTAGCAGCCCGTTGGTGCTAGTATGGAGTCAGGGGATGGATGAAGCGGAGAGCCCCGTTTGGAGTGAGGCTGCAAAGGGCATGCCAAAGGAAGTGTTTTGCTGTGCCAAGACTCGTGCTGCGCACGCTTTGTGCTTGGAGTGAGAAACAGGTTCCTTGGTGTTTTCTGCGAAACGCTTTAGCAGGCCGTTGGTGCTAGTATGGAGTCAGGGGATGGATGAAGCGGAGAGTCCCGTTTGGAGTGAGGCTGCAAAGGGCATGCCAAGAGAAGTGTTTTGCTGTGCCAAGACTCGTGCTGCGTACGCTTTGTGCTTGGAGTGAGAAACAGGTTCCTTGGTGTTTTCTGCGAAACGCTTTAGCAGCCCGTTGGTGCTAGTATGGAGTCAGGGGATGGATGAAGCGGAGAGCCCCGTTTGGAGTGAGGCTGCAAAGGGCATGCCAAAGGAAGTGTTTTGCTGTGCCAAGACTCGTGCTGCGCACGCTTTGTGCTTGGAGTGAGAAACAGGTTCCTTGGTGTTTTCTGCGAAACGCTTTAGCAGGCCGTTGGTGCTAGTATGGAGTCAGGGGATGGATGAAGCGGAGAGCCCCGTTTGGAGTGAGGCTGCAAAGGGCATGCCAAAGGAAGTGTTTTGCTGTGCCAAGACTCGTGCTGCGCACGCTTTGTGCTTGGAGTGAGAAACAGGTTCCTTGGTGTTTTCTGCGAAACGCTTTAGCAGGCCGTTGGTGCTAGTATGGAGTCAGGGGATGGATGAAGCGGAGAGCCCCGTTTGGAGTGAGGCTGCAAAGGGCATGCCAAAGGAAGTGTTTTGCTGTGCCAAGACTCGTGCTGCGCACGCTTTGTGCTTGGAGTGAGAAACAGGTTCCTTGGTGTTTTCTGCGAAACGCTTTAACAGCCCGTTGGTGCTAGTATGGAGTCAGGGGATGGATGAAGCGGAGAGCCCCGTTTGGAGTGAGGCTGCAAAGGGCATGCCAAGAGAAGTGTTTTGCTGTGCCAAGACTCGTGCTGCGCACGCTTTGTGCTTGGAGTGAGAAACAGGTTCCTTGGTGTTTTCTGCGAAACGCTTTAGCAGGCCGTTGGTGCTAGTATGGAGTCAGGGGATGGATGAAGCGGAGAGCCCCGTTTGGAGTGAGGCTGCAAAGGGCATGCCAAGAGAAGTGTTTTGCTGTGCCAAGACTCGTGCTGCGCACGCTTTGTGCTTGGAGTGAGAAACAGGTTCCTTGGTGTTTTCTGCGAAACGCTTTAGCAGCCCGTTGGTGCTAGTATGGAGTCAGGGGATGGATGAAGCGGAGAGCCCCGTTTGGAGTGAGGCTGCAAAGGGCATGCCAAGAGAAGTGTTTTGCTGTGCCAAGACTCGTGCTGCGCACGCTTTGTGCTTGGAGTGAGAAACATGTTCCTTGGTGTTTTCTGCGAAACGCTTTAGCAGCCCGTTGGTGCTAGTATGGAGTCAGGGGATGGATGAAGCGGAGAGCCCCGTTTGGAGTGAGGCTGCAAAGGGCATGCCAAAGGAAGTGTTTTGCTGTGCCAAGACTCGTGCTGCGCACGCTTTGTGCTTGGAGTGAGAAACATGTTCCTTGGTGTTTTCTGCGAAACGCTTTAGCAGGCCGTTGGTGCTAGTATGGAGTCAGGGGATGGATGAAGCGGAGAGCCCCGTTTGGAGTGAGGCTGCAAAGGGCATGCCAAAGGAAGTGTTTTGCTGTGCCAAGACTCGTGCTGCGCATGCTTTGTGCTTGGAGTGAGAAACAGGTTCCTTGGTGTTTTCTGCGAAACGCTTTAGCAGCCCGTTGGTGCTAGTATGGAGTCAGGGGATGGATGAAGCGGAGAGCCCCGTTTGGAGTGAGGCTGCAAAGGGCATGCCAAAGGAAGTGTTTTGCTGTGCCAAGACTCGTGCTGCGCACGCTTTGTGCTTGGAGTGAGAAACAGGTTCCTTGGTGTTTTCTGCGAAACGCTTTAGCAGGCCGTTGGTGCTAGTATGGAGTCAGGGGATGGATGAAGCGGAGAGCCCCGTTTGGAGTGAGGCTGCAAAGGGCATGCCAAAGGAAGTGTTTTGCTGTGCCAAGACTCGTGCTGTGCACGCTTTGTGCTTGGAGTGAGAAACAGGTTCCTTGGTGTTTTCTGCGAAACGCTTTAGCAGGCCGTTGGTGCTAGTATGGAGTCAGGGGATGGATGAAGCGGAGAGCCCCGTTTGGAGTGAGGCTGCAAAGGGCATGCCAAGAGAAGTGTTTTGCTGTGCCAAGACTCGTGCTGCGCACGCTTTGTGCTTGGAGTGAGAAACAGGTTCCTTGGTGTTTTCTGCGAAACGCTTTAGCAGGCCGTTGGTGCTAGTATGGAGTCAGGGGATGGATGAAGCGGAGAGCCCCGTTTGGAGTGAGGCTGCAAAGGGCATGCCAAAGGAAGTGTTTTGCTGTGCCAAGACTCGTGCTGCGCACGCTTTGTGGTTGGAGTGAGAAACAGGTTCCTTGGTGTTTTCTGCGAAACGCTTTAGCAGCCCGTTGGTGCTAGTATGGAGTCAGGGGATGGATGAAGCGGAGAGCCCCGTTTGGAGTGAGGCTGCAAAGGGCATGCCAAAGGAAGTGTTTTGCTGTGCCAAGACTCGTGCTGCGCACGCTTTGTGCTTGGAGTGAGAAACAGGTTCCTTGGTGTTTTCTGCGAAACGCTTTAGCAGCCCGTTGGTGCTAGTATGGAGTCAGGGGATGGATGAAGCGGAGAGCCCCGTTTGGAGTGAGGCTGCAAAGGGCATGCCAAAGGAAGTGTTCTGCTGTGCCAAGACTCGTGCTGCGCACGCTTTGTGCTTGGAGTGAGAAACAGGTTCCTTGGTGTTTTCTGCGAAACGCTTTAGCAGGCCGTTGGTGCTAGTATGGAGTCAGGGGATGGATGAAGCGGAGAGCCCCGTTTGGAGCGAGGCTGCAAAGGGCATGCCAAAGGAAGTGTTTTGCTGTGCCAAGACTCGTGCTGCGCACGCTTTGTGCTTGGAGTGAGAAACAGGTTCCTTGGTGTTTTCTGCGAAACGCTTTAGCAGCCCGTTGGTGCTAGTATGGAGTCAGGGGATGGATGAAGCGGAGAGCCCCGTTTGGAGTGAGGCTGCAAAGGGCATGCCAAAGGAAGTGTTTTGCTGTGCCAAGACTCGTGCTGCGTACGCTTTGTGCTTGGAGTGAGAAACAGGTTCCTTGGTGTTTTCTGCGAAACGCTTTAGCAGCCCGTTGGTGCTAGTATGGAGTCAGGGGATGGATGAAGCGGAGAGCCCCGTTTGGAGTGAGGCTGCAAAGGGCATGCCAAAGGAAGTGTTTTGCTGTGCCAAGACTCGTGCTGCGCACGCTTTGTGCTTGGAGTGAGAAACAGGTTCCTTGGTGTTTTCTGCGAAACGCTTTAGCAGGCCGTTGGTGCTAGTATGGAGTCAGGGGATGGATGAAGCGGAGAGCCCCGTTTGGAGTGAGGCTGCAAAGGGCATGCCAAAGGAAGTGTTTTGCTGTGCCAAGACTCGTGCTGCGCACGCTTTGTGGTTGGAGTGAGAAACATGTTCCTTGGTGTTTTCTGCGAAACGCTTTAGCAGCCCGTTGGTGCTAGTATGGAGTCAGGGGATGGATGAAGCGGAGAGCCCCGTTTGGAGTGAGGCTGCAAAGGGCATGCCAAAGGAAGTGTTTTGCTGTGCCAAGACTCGTGCTGCGCACGCTTTGTGCTTGGAGTGAGAAACAGGTTCCTTGGTGTTTTCTGCGAAACGCTTTAGCAGGCCGTTGGTGCTAGTATGGAGTCAGGGGATGGATGAAGCGGAGAGCCCCGTTTGGAGTGAGGCTGCAAAGGGCATGCCAAGAGAAGTGTTTTGCTGTGCCAAGACTCGTGCTGCGCACGCTTTGTGCTTGGAGTGAGAAACAGGTTCCTTGGTGTTTTCTGCGAAACGCTTTAGCAGCCCGTTGGTGCTAGTATGGAGTCAGGGGATGGATGAAGCGGAGAGCCCCGTTTGGAGTGAGGCTGCAAAGGGCATGCCAAAGGAAGTGTTTTGCTGTGCCAAGACTCGTGCTGCGCACGCTTTGTGCTTGGAGTGAGAAACAGGTTCCTTGGTGTTTTCTGCGAAACGCTTTAGCAGGCCGTTGGTGCTAGTATGGAGTCAGGGGATGGATGAAGCGGAGAGTCCCGTTTGGAGTGAGGCTGCAAAGGGCATGCCAAGAGAAGTGTTTTGCTGTGCCAAGACTCGTGCTGCGTACGCTTTGTGCTTGGAGTGAGAAACAGGTTCCTTGGTGTTTTCTGCGAAACGCTTTAGCAGCCCGTTGGTGCTAGTATGGAGTCAGGGGATGGATGAAGCGGAGAGCCCCGTTTGGAGTGAGGCTGCAAAGGGCATGCCAAAGGAAGTGTTTTGCTGTGCCAAGACTCGTGCTGCGCACGCTTTGTGCTTGGAGTGAGAAACAGGTTCCTTGGTGTTTTCTGCGAAACGCTTTAGCAGCCCGTTGGTGCTAGTATGGAGTCAGGGGATGGATGAAGCGGAGAGCCCCATTTGGAGTGAGGCTGCAAAGGGCATGCCAATAGAAGTGTTTTGCTGTGCCAAGACTCGTGCTGCGCACGCTTTGTGCTTGGAGTGAGAAACAGGTTCCTTGGTGTTTTCTGCGAAACGCTTTAGCAGGCCGTTGGTGCTAGTATGGAGTCAGGGGATGGATGAAGCGGAGAGCCCCATTTGGAGTGAGGCTGCAAAGGGCATGCCAAAGGAAGTGTTTTGCTGTGCCAAGACTCGTGCTGCGCACGCTTTGTGCTTGGAGTGAGAAACAGGTTCCTTGGTGTTTTCTGCGAAACGCTTTAGCAGGCCGTTGGTGCTAGTATGGAGTCAGGGGATGGATGAAGCGGAGAGCCCCGTTTGGAGTGAGGCTGCAAAGGGCATGCCAAAGGAAGTGTTTTGCTGTGCCAAGACTCGTGCTGCGCACGCTTTGTGCTTGGAGTGAGAAACAGGTTCCTTGGTGTTTTCTGCGAAACGCTTTAGCAGGCCGTTGGTGCTAGTATGGAGTCAGGGGATGGATGAAGCGGAGAGCCCCGTTTGGAGTGAGGCTGCAAAGGGCATGCCAAAGGAAGTGTTTTGCTGTGCCAAGACTCGTGCTGCGCACGCTTTGTGCTTGGAGTGAGAAACAGGTTCCTTGGTGTTTTCTGCGAAACGCTTTAGCAGCCCGTTGGTGCTAGTATGGAGTCAGGGGATGGATGAAGCGGAGAGCCCCGTTTGGAGTGAGGCTGCAAAGGGCATGCCAAAGGAAGTGTTTTGCTGTGCCAAGACTCGTGCTGCGCACGCTTTGTGCTTGGAGTGAGAAACATGTTCCTTGGTGTTTTCTGCGAAACGCTTTAGCAGGCCGTTGGTGCTAGTATGGAGTCAGGGGATGGATGAAGCGGAGAGCCCCGTTTGGAGTGAGGCTGCAAAGGGCATGCCAAGAGAAGTGTTTTGCTGTGCCAAGACTCGTGCTGCGCACGCTTTGTGCTTGGAGTGAGAAACAGGTTCCTTGGTGTTTTCTGCGAAACGCTTTAGCAGCCCGTTGGTGCTAGTATGGAGTCAGGGGATGGATGAAGCGGAGAGCCCCGTTTGGAGTGAGGCTGCAAAGGGCATGCCAAGAGAAGTGTTTTGCTGTGCCAAGACTCGTGCTGCGCACGCTTTGTGCTTGGAGTGAGAAACATGTTCCTTGGTGTTTTCTGCGAAACGCTTTAGCAGCCCGTTGGTGCTAGTATGGAGTCAGGGGATGGATGAAGCGGAGAGCCCCGTTTGGAGTGAGGCTGCAAAGGGCATGCCAAAGGAAGTGTTTTGCTGTGCCAAGACTCGTGCTGCGCACGCTTTGTGCTTGGAGTGAGAAACATGTTCCTTGGTGTTTTCTGCGAAACGCTTTAGCAGGCCGTTGGTGCTAGTATGGAGTCAGGGGATGGATGAAGCGGAGAGCCCCGTTTGGAGTGAGGCTGCAAAGGGCATGCCAAAGGAAGTGTTTTGCTGTGCCAAGACTCGTGCTGCGCATGCTTTGTGCTTGGAGTGAGAAACAGGTTCCTTGGTGTTTTCTGCGAAACGCTTTAGCAGCCCGTTGGTGCTAGTATGGAGTCAGGGGATGGATGAAGCGGAGAGCCCCGTTTGGAGTGAGGCTGCAAAGGGCATGCCAAAGGAAGTGTTTTGCTGTGCCAAGACTCGTGCTGCGCACGCTTTGTGCTTGGAGTGAGAAACAGGTTCCTTGGTGTTTTCTGCGAAACGCTTTAGCAGCCCGTTGGTGCTAGTATGGAGTCAGGGGATGGATGAAGCAGAGAGCCCCGTTTGGAGTGAGGCTGCAAAGGGCATGCCAAAGGAAGTGTTTTGCTGTGCCAAGACTCGTGCTGCGCACGCTTTGTGCTTGGAGTGAGAAACAGGTTCCTTGGTGTTTTCTGCGAAACGCTTTAGCAGCCCGTTGGTGCTAGTATGGAGTCAGGGGATGGATGAAGCAGAGAGCCCCGTTTGGAGTGAGGCTGCAAAGGGCATGCCAAAGGAAGTGTTTTGCTGTGCCAAGACTCGTGCTGCGCACGCTTTGTGCTTGGAGTGAGAAACAGGTTCCTTGGTGTTTTCTGCGAAACGCTTTAGCAGCCCGTTGGTGCTAGTATGGAGTCAGGGGATGGATGAAGCGGAGAGCCCCGTTTGGAGTGAGGCTGCAAAGGGCATGCCAAAGGAAGTGTTTTGCTGTGCCAAGACTCGTGCTGCGCACGCTTTGTGCTTGGAGTGAGAAACAGGTTCCTTGGTGTTTTCTGCGAAACGCTTTAGCAGGCCGTTGGTGCTAGTATGGAGTCAGGGGATGGATGAAGCGGAGAGCCCCGTTTGGAGTGAGGCTGCAAAGGGCATGCCAAAGGAAGTGTTTTGCTGTGCCAAGACTCGTGCTGCGCACGCTTTGTGGTTGGAGTGAGAAACAGGTTCCTTGGTGTTTTCTGCGAAACGCTTTAGCAGCCCGTTGGTGCTAGTATGGAGTCAGGGGATGGATGAAGCGGAGAGCCCCGTTTGGAGTGAGGCTGCAAAGGGCATGCCAAAGGAAGTGTTTTGCTGTGCCAAGACTCGTGCTGCGCACGCTTTGTGCTTGGAGTGAGAAACAGGTTCCTTGGTGTTTTCTGCGAAACGCTTTAGCAGCCCGTTGGTGCTAGTATGGAGTCAGGGGATGGATGAAGCGGAGAGCCCCGTTTGGAGCGAGGCTGCAAAGGGCATGCCAAAGGAAGTGTTTTGCTGTGCCAAGACTCGTGCTGCGCACGCTTTGTGCTTGGAGTGAGAAACAGGTTCCTTGGTGTTTTCTGCGAAACGCTTTAGCAGCCCGTTGGTGCTAGTATGGAGTCAGGGGATGGATGAAGCGGAGAGCCCCGTTTGGAGTGAGGCTGCAAAGGGCATGCCAAAGGAAGTGTTTTGCTGTGCCAAGACTCGTGCTGCGTACGCTTTGTGCTTGGAGTGAGAAACAGGTTCCTTGGTGTTTTCTGCGAAACGCTTTAGCAGCCCGTTGGTGCTAGTATGGAGTCAGGGGATGGATGAAGCGGAGAGCCCCATTTGGAGTGAGGCTGCAAAGGGCATGTCAATAGAAGTGTTTTGCTGTGCCAAGACTCGTGCTGCGCACGCTTTGTGGTTGGAGTGAGAAACAGGTTCCTTGTTTTCTGCGAAACGCTTTAGCAGCCCGTTGGTGCTAGTATGGAGTCAGGGGATGGATGAAGCGGAGAGCCCCGTTTGGAGTGAGGCTGCAAAGGGCATGCCAAAGGAAGTGTTTTGCTGTGCCAAGACTCGTGCTGCGCACGCTTTGTGGTTGGAGTGAGAAACAGGTTCCTTGGTGTTTTCTGCGAAACGCTTTAGCAGGCCGTTGGTGCTAGTATGGAGTCAGGGGATGGATGAAGCGGAGAGCCCCGTTTGGAGTGAGGCTGCAAAGGGCATGCCAAAGGAAGTGTTTTGCTGTGCCAAGACTCGTGCTGCGCACGCTTTGTGGTTGGAGTGAGAAACAGGTTCCTTGGTGTTTTCTGCGAAACGCTTTAGCAGGCCGTTGGTGCTAGTATGGAGTCAGGGGATGGATGAAGCGGAGAGCCCCGTTTGGAGTGAGGCTGCAAAGGGCATGCCAAAGGAAGTGTTTTGCTGTGCCAAGACTCGTGCTGCGCACGCTTTGTGCTTGGAGTGAGAAACATGTTCCTTGGTGTTTTCTGCGAAACGCTTTAGCAGGCCGTTGGTGCTAGTATGGAGTCAGGGGATGGATGAAGCGGAGAGCCCCGTTTGGAGTGAGGCTGCAAAGGGCATGCCAAAGGAAGTGTTTTGCTGTGCCAAGACTCGTGCTGCGCATGCTTTTTGCTTGGAGTGAGAAACATGTTCCTTGGTGTTTTCTGCGAAACGCTTTAGCAGCCCGTTGGTGCTAGTATGGAGTCAGGGGATGGATGAAGCGGAGAGCCCCGTTTGGAGTGAGGCTGCAAAGGGCATGCCAAGAGAAGTGTTTTGCTGTGCCAAGACTCGTGCTGCGTACGCTTTGTGCTTGGAGTGAGAAACAGGTTCCTTGGTGTTTTCTGCGAAACGCTTTAGCAGGCCGTTGGTGCTAGTATGGAGTCAGGGGATGGATGAAGCGGAGAGCCCCATTTGGAGTGAGGCTGCAAAGGGCATGCCAATAGAAGTGTTTTGCTGTGCCAAGACTCGTGCTGCGCACGCTTTGTGGTTGGAGTGAGAAACATGTTCCTTGGTGTTTTCTGCGAAACGCTTTAGCAGGCCGTTGGTGCTAGTATGGAGTCAGGGGATGGATGAAGCGGAGAGCCCCGTTTGGAGTGAGGCTGCAAAGGGCATGCCAAAGGAAGTGTTTTGCTGTGCCAAGACTCGTGCTGCGCACGCTTTGTGCTTGGAGTGAGAAACAGGTTCCTTGGTGTTTTCTGCGAAACGCTTTAGCAGGCCGTTGGTGCTAGTATGGAGTCAGGGGATGGATGAAGCGGAGAGCCCCGTTTGGAGTGAGGCTGCAAAGGGCATGCCAAAGGAAGTGTTTTGCTGTGCCAAGACTCGTGCTGCGCACGCTTTGTGGTTGGAGTGAGAAACAGGTTCCTTGGTGTTTTCTGCGAAACGCTTTAGCAGCCCGTTGGTGCTAGTATGGAGTCAGGGGATGGATGAAGCGGAGAGCCCCGTTTGGAGTGAGGCTGCAAAGGGCATGCCAAGAGAAGTGTTTTGCTGTGCCAAGACTCGTGCTGCGCACGCTTTGTGCTTGGAGTGAGAAACAGGTTCCTTGGTGTTTTCTGCGAAACGCTTTAGCAGCCCGTTGGTGCTAGTATGGAGTCAGGGGATGGATGAAGCGGAGAGCCCCATTTGGAGTGAGGCTGCAAAGGGCATGCCAAAGGAAGTGTTTTGCTGTGCCAAGACTCGTGCTGCGCACGCTTTGTGCTTGGAGTGAGAAACAGGTTCCTTGGTGTTTTCTGCGAAACGCTTTAGCAGCCCGTTGGTGCTAGTATGGAGTCAGGGGATGGATGAAGCGGAGAGCCCCGTTTGGAGTGAGGCTGCAAAGGGCATGCCAAAGGAAGTGTTTTGCTGTGCCAAGACTCGTGCTGCGCATGCTTTGTGCTTGGAGTGAGAAACAGGTTCCTTGGTGTTTTCTGCGAAACGCTTTAGCAGCCCGTTGGTGCTAGTATGGAGTCAGGGGATGGATGAAGCGGAGAGCCCCGTTTGGAGTGAGGCTGCAAAGGGCATGCCAAAGGAAGTGTTTTGCTGTGCCAAGACTCGTGCTGCGCACGCTTTGTGCTTGGAGTGAGAAACAGGTTCCTTGGTGTTTTCTGCGAAACGCTTTAGCAGCCCGTTGGTGCTAGTATGGAGTCAGGGGATGGATGAAGCGGAGAGCCCCGTTTGGAGTGAGGCTGCAAAGGGCATGCCAAAGGAAGTGTTTTGCTGTGCCAAGACTCGTGCTGCGCACGCTTTGTGCTTGGAGTGAGAAACAGGTTCCTTGGTGTTTTCTGCGAAACGCTTTAGCAGGCCGTTGGTGCTAGTATGGAGTCAGGGGATGGATGAAGCGGAGAGCCCCGTTTGGAGTGAGGCTGCAAAGGGCATGCCAAAGGAAGTGTTTTGCTGTGCCAAGACTCGTGCTGCGCACGCTTTGTGCTTGGAGTGAGAAACAGGTTCCTTGGTGTTTTCTGCGAAACGCTTTAGCAGCCCGTTGGTGCTAGTATGGAGTCAGGGGATGGATGAAGCGGAGAGCCCCGTTTGGAGTGAGGCTGCAAAGGGCATGCCAAAGGAAGTGTTTTGCTGTGCCAAGACTCGTGCTGCGCACGCTTTGTGCTTGGAGTGAGAAACAGGTTCCTTGGTGTTTTCTGCGAAACGCTTTAGCAGCCCGTTGGTGCTAGTATGGAGTCAGGGGATGGATGAAAGCGGAGAGCCCCGTTTGGAGCGAGGCTGCAAAGGGCATGCCAAAGGAAGTGTTTTGCTGTGCCAAGACTCGTGCTGCGCACGCTTTGTGCTTGGAGTGAGAAACAGGTTCCTTGGTGTTTTCTGCGAAACGCTTTAGCAGCCCGTTGGTGCTAGTATGGAGTCAGGGGATGGATGAAGCGGAGAGCCCCGTTTGGAGTGAGGCTGCAAAGGGCATGCCAAAGGAAGTGTTTTGCTGTGCCAAGACTCGTGCTGCGTACGCTTTGTGCTTGGAGTGAGAAACAGGTTCCTTGGTGTTTTCTGCGAAACGCTTTAGCAGCCGTTGGTGCTAGTATGGAGTCAGGGGATGGATGAAGCGGAGAGCCCCGTTTGGAGTGAGGCTGCAAAGGGCATGCCAAAGGAAGTGTTTTGCTGTGCCAAGACTCGTGCTGCGCACGCTTTGTGCTTGGAGTGAGAAACAGGTTCCTTGGTGTTTTCTGCGAAACGCTTTAGCAGCCCGTTGGTGCTAGTATGGAGTCAGGGGATGGATGAAGCGGAGAGCCCCGTTTGGAGTGAGGCTGCAAAGGGCATGCCAAAGGAAGTGTTTTGCTGTGCCAAGACTCGTGCTGCGCACGCTTTGTGCTTGGAGTGAGAAACAGGTTCCTTGGTGTTTTCTGCGAAACGCTTTAGCAGCCCGTTGGTGCTAGTATGGAGTCAGGGGATGGATGAAGCGGAGAGCCCCGTTTGGAGCGAGGCTGCAAAGGGCATGCCAAAGGAAGTGTTTTGCTGTGCCAAGACTCGTGCTGCGCACGCTTTGTGCTTGGAGTGAGAAACAGGTTCCTTGGTGTTTTCTGCGAAACGCTTTAGCAGCCCGTTGGTGCTAGTATGGAGTCAGGGGATGGATGAAGCGGAGAGCCCCGTTTGGAGTGAGGCTGCAAAGGGCATGCCAAAGGAAGTGTTTTGCTGTGCCAAGACTCGTGCTGCGTACGCTTTGTGCTTGGAGTGAGAAACAGGTTCCTTGGTGTTTTCTGCGAAACGCTTTAGCAGCCCGTTGGTGCTAGTATGGAGTCAGGGGATGGATGAAGCGGAGAGCCCCGTTTGGAGCGAGGCTGCAAAGGGCATGCCAAAGGAAGTGTTTTGCTGTGCCAAGACTCGTGCTGCGCACGCTTTGTGCTTGGAGTGAGAACAGGTTCCTTGGTGTTTTCTGCGAAACGCTTTAGCAGCCCGTTGGTGCTAGTATGGAGTCAGGGGATGGATGAAGCGGAGAGCCCCGTTTGGAGTGAGGCTGCAAAGGGCATGCCAAAGGAAGTGTTTTGCTGTGCCAAGACTCGTGCTGCGCACGCTTTGTGGTTGGAGTGAGAAACAGGTTCCTTGGTGTTTTCTGCGAAACGCTTTAGCAGGCCGTTGGTGCTAGTATGGAGTCAGGGGATGGATGAAGCGGAGAGCCCCGTTTGGAGTGAGGCTGCAAAGGGCATGCCAAAGGAAGTGTTTTGCTGTGCCAAGACTCGTGCTGCGCACGCTTTGTGGTTGGAGTGAGAAACAGGTTCCTTGGTGTTTTCTGCGAAACGCTTTAGCAGGCCGTTGGTGCTAGTATGGAGTCAGGGGATGGATGAAGCGGAGAGCCCCGTTTGGAGTGAGGCTGCAAAGGGCATGCCAAAGGAAGTGTTTTGCTGTGCCAAGACTCGTGCTGCGCACGCTTTGTGCTTGGAGTGAGAAACATGTTCCTTGGTGTTTTCTGCGAAACGCTTTAGCAGGCCGTTGGTGCTAGTATGGAGTCAGGGGATGGATGAAGCGGAGAGCCCCGTTTGGAGTGAGGCTGCAAAGGGCATGCCAAAGGAAGTGTTTTGCTGTGCCAAGACTCGTGCTGCGCATGCTTTTTGCTTGGAGTGAGAAACATGTTCCTTGGTGTTTTCTGCGAAACGCTTTAGCAGCCCGTTGGTGCTAGTATGGAGTCAGGGGATGGATGAAGCGGAGAGCCCCGTTTGGAGTGAGGCTGCAAAGGGCATGCCAAGAGAAGTGTTTTGCTGTGCCAAGACTCGTGCTGCGTACGCTTTGTGCTTGGAGTGAGAAACAGGTTCCTTGGTGTTTTCTGCGAAACGCTTTAGCAGGCCGTTGGTGCTAGTATGGAGTCAGGGGATGGATGAAGCGGAGAGCCCCATTTGGAGTGAGGCTGCAAAGGGCATGCCAATAGAAGTGTTTTGCTGTGCCAAGACTCGTGCTGCGCACGCTTTGTGGTTGGAGTGAGAAACATGTTCCTTGGTGTTTTCTGCGAAACGCTTTAGCAGGCCGTTGGTGCTAGTATGGAGTCAGGGGATGGATGAAGCGGAGAGCCCCGTTTGGAGTGAGGCTGCAAAGGGCATGCCAAAGGAAGTGTTTTGCTGTGCCAAGACTCGTGCTGCGCACGCTTTGTGCTTGGAGTGAGAAACAGGTTCCTTGGTGTTTTCTGCGAAACGCTTTAGCAGGCCGTTGGTGCTAGTATGGAGTCAGGGGATGGATGAAGCGGAGAGCCCCGTTTGGAGTGAGGCTGCAAAGGGCATGCCAAAGGAAGTGTTTTGCTGTGCCAAGACTCGTGCTGCGCACGCTTTGTGGTTGGAGTGAGAAACAGGTTCCTTGGTGTTTTCTGCGAAACGCTTTAGCAGCCCGTTGGTGCTAGTATGGAGTCAGGGGATGGATGAAGCGGAGAGCCCCGTTTGGAGTGAGGCTGCAAAGGGCATGCCAAAGGAAGTGTTTTGCTGTGCCAAGACTCGTGCTGCGCACGCTTTGTGCTTGGAGTGAGAAACAGGTTCCTTGGTGTTTTCTGCGAAACGCTTTAGCAGGCCGTTGGTGCTAGTATGGAGTCAGGGGATGGATGAAGCGGAGAGCCCCGTTTGGAGTGAGGCTGCAAAGGGCATGCCAAAGGAAGTGTTTTGCTGTGCCAAGACTCGTGCTGCGCACGCTTTGTGGTTGGAGTGAGAAACAGGTTCCTTGGTGTTTTCTGCGAAACGCTTTAGCAGCCCGTTGGTGCTAGTATGGAGTCAGGGGATGGATGAAGCGGAGAGCCCCGTTTGGAGTGAGGCTGCAAAGGGCATGCCAAAGGAAGTGTTTTGCTGTGCCAAGACTCGTGCTGCGCACGCTTTGTGCTTGGAGTGAGAAACAGGTTCCTTGGTGTTTTCTGCGAAACGCTTTAGCAGGCCGTTGGTGCTAGTATGGAGTCAGGGGATGGATGAAGCGGAGAGCCCCGTTTGGAGTGAGGCTGCAAAGGGCATGCCAAAGGAAGTGTTTTGCTGTGCCAAGACTCGTGCTGCGCACGCTTTGTGCTTGGAGTGAGAAACAGGTTCCTTGGTGTTTTCTGCGAAACGCTTTAGCAGGCCGTTGGTGCTAGTATGGAGTCAGGGGATGGATGAAGCGGAGAGCCCCGTTTGGAGTGAGGCTGCAAAGGGCATGCCAAAGGAAGTGTTTTGCTGTGCCAAGACTCGTGCTGCGCACGCTTTGTGGTTGGAGTGAGAAACAGGTTCCTTGGTGTTTTCTGCGAAACGCTTTAGCAGCCCGTTGGTGCTAGTATGGAGTCAGGGGATGGATGAAGCGGAGAGCCCCGTTTGGAGTGAGGCTGCAAAGGGCATGCCAAGAGAAGTGTTTTGCTGTGCCAAGACTCGTGCTGCGCACGCTTTGTGCTTGGAGTGAGAAACAGGTTCCTTGGTGTTTTCTGCGAAACGCTTTAGCAGGCCGTTGGTGCTAGTATGGAGTCAGGGGATGGATGAAGCGGAGAGCCCCGTTTGGAGTGAGGCTGCAAAGGGCATGCCAAAGGAAGTGTTTTGCTGTGCCAAGACTCGTGCTGCGCACGCTTTGTGCTTGGAGTGAGAAACAGGTTCCTTGGTGTTTTCTGCGAAACGCTTTAGCAGGCCGTTGGTGCTAGGATGGAGTCAGGGGATGGATGAAGCGGAGAGCCCCGTTTGGAGTGAGGCTGCAAAGGGCATGCCAAAGGAAGTGTTTTGCTGTGCCAAGACTCGTGCTGCGCACGCTTTGTGCTTGGAGTGAGAAACAGGTTCCTTGGTGTTTTCTGCGAAACGCTTTAGCAGCCCGTTGGTGCTAGTATGGAGTCAGGGGATGGATGAAGCGGAGAGCCCCGTTTGGAGTGAGGCTGCAAAGGGCATGCCAAAGGAAGTGTTTTGCTGTGCCAAGACTCGTGCTGCGCACGCTTTGTGCTTGGAGTGAGAAACAGGTTCCTTGGTGTTTTCTGCGAAACGCTTTAGCAGCCCGTTGATGCTAGTATGGAGTCAGGGGATGGATGAAGCGGAGAGCCCCGTTTGGAGTGAGGCTGCAAAGGGCATGCCAAAGGAAGTGTTTTGCTGTGCCAAGACTCGTGCTGCGCACGCTTTGTGCTTGGAGTGAGAAACAGGTTCCTTGGTGTTTTCTGCGAAACGCTTTAGCAGCCCGTTGGTGCTAGTATGGAGTCAGGGGATGGATGAAGCGGAGAGCCCCGTTTGGAGTGAGGCTGCAAAGGGCATGCCAAAGGAAGTGTTTTGCTGTGCCAAGACTCGTGCTGCGCACGCTTTGTGCTTGGAGTGAGAAACAGGTTCCTTGGTGTTTTCTGCGAAACGCTTTAGCAGCCCGTTGGTGCTAGTATGGAGTCAGGGGATGGATGAAGCGGAGAGCCCCGTTTGGAGTGAGGCTGCAAAGGGCATGCCAAAGGAAGTGTTTTGCTGTGCCAAGACTCGTGCTGCGCACGCTTTGTGCTTGGAGTGAGAAACAGGTTCCTTGGTGTTTTCTGCGAAACGCTTTAGCAGCCCGTTGGTGCTAGTATGGAGTCAGGGGATGGATGAAGCGGAGAGCCCCGTTTGGAGTGAGGCTGCAAAGGGCATGCCAAAGGAAGTGTTTTGCTGTGCCAAGACTCGTGCTGCGCACGCTTTGTGCTTGGAGTGAGAAACAGGTTCCTTGGTGTTTTCTGCGAAACGCTTTAGCAGCCCGTTGGTGCTAGTATGGAGTCAGGGGATGGATGAAGCGGAGAGCCCCGTTTGGAGTGAGGCTGCAAAGGGCATGCCAAAGGAAGTGTTTTGCTGTGCCAAGACTCGTGCTGCGCACGCTTTGTGCTTGGAGTGAGAAACAGGTTCCTTGGTGTTTTCTGCGAAACGCTTTAGCAGCCCGTTGGTGCTAGTATGGAGTCAGGGGATGGATGAAGCGGAGAGCCCCGTTTGGAGTGAGGCTGCAAAGGGCATGCCAAAGGAAGTGTTTTGCTGTGCCAAGACTCGTGCTGCGCACGCTTTGTGCTTGGAGTGAGAAACAGGTTCCTTGGTGTTTTCTGCGAAACGCTTTAGCAGCCCGTTGGTGCTAGTATGGAGTCAGGGGATGGATGAAGCGGAGAGCCCCGTTTGGAGTGAGGCTGCAAAGGGCATGCCAAAGGAAGTGTTTTGCTGTGCCAAGACTCGTGCTGCGCACGCTTTGTGCTTGGAGTGAGAAACAGGTTCCTTGGTGTTTTCTGCGAAACGCTTTAGCAGCCCGTTGGTGCTAGTATGGAGTCAGGGGATGGATGAAGCGGAGAGCCCCGTTTGGAGTGAGGCTGCAAAGGGCATGCCAAAGGAAGTGTTTTGCTGTGCCAAGACTCGTGCTGCGCACGCTTTGTGCTTGGAGTGAGAAACAGGTTCCTTGGTGTTTTCTGCGAAACGCTTTAGCAGCCCGTTGGTGCTAGTATGGAGTCAGGGGATGGATGAAGCGGAGAGCCCCGTTTGGAGTGAGGCTGCAAAGGGCATGCCAAAGGAAGTGTTTTGCTGTGCCAAGACTCGTGCTGCGCACGCTTTGTGCTTGGAGTGAGAAACAGGTTCCTTGGTGTTTTCTGCGAAACGCTTTAGCAGCCCGTTGGTGCTAGTATGGAGTCAGGGGATGGATGAAGCGGAGAGCCCCGTTTGGAGTGAGGCTGCAAAGGGCATGCCAAAGGAAGTGTTTTGCTGTGCCAAGACTCGTGCTGCGCACGCTTTGTGCTTGGAGTGAGAAACAGGTTCCTTGGTGTTTTCTGCGAAACGCTTTAGCAGCCCGTTGGTGCTAGTATGGAGTCAGGGGATGGATGAAGCGGAGAGCCCCGTTTGGAGTGAGGCTGCAAAGGGCATGCCAAAGGAAGTGTTTTGCTGTGCCAAGACTCGTGCTGCGCACGCTTTGTGCTTGGAGTGAGAAACAGGTTCCTTGGTGTTTTCTGCGAAACGCTTTAGCAGCCCGTTGGTGCTAGTATGGAGTCAGGGGATGGATGAAGCGGAGAGCCCCGTTTGGAGTGAGGCTGCAAAGGGCATGCCAAAGGAAGTGTTTTGCTGTGCCAAGACTCGTGCTGCG
Organism: Tinamus guttatus; assembly: GCF_059628265.1. Taxonomy (NCBI): domain Eukaryota; kingdom Metazoa; phylum Chordata; class Aves; order Tinamiformes; family Tinamidae; genus Tinamus; species Tinamus guttatus. Next base: position 20,750 of record NW_028289946.1, read on the forward strand.
CACGCTTTGTGCTTGGAGTGAGAAACAGGTTCCTTGGTGTTTTCTGCGAAACGCTTTAGCAGCCCGTTGGTGCTAGTATGGAGTCAGGGGATGGATGAAGCGGAGAGCCCCGTTTGGAGTGAGGCTGCAAAGGGCATGCCAAAGGAAGTGTTTTGCTGTGCCAAGACTCGTGCTGCGCACGCTTTGTGCTTGGAGTGAGAAACAGGTTCCTTGGTGTTTTCTGCGAAACGCTTTAGCAGCCCGTTGGTGCTAGTATGGAGTCAGGGGATGGATGAAGCGGAGAGCCCCGTTTGGAGTGAGGCTGCAAAGGGCATGCCAAAGGAAGTGTTTTGCTGTGCCAAGACTCGTGCTGCGCACGCTTTGTGCTTGGAGTGAGAAACAGGTTCCTTGGTGTTTTCTGCGAAACGCTTTAGCAGCCCGTTGGTGCTAGTATGGAGTCAGGGGATGGATGAAGCGGAGAGCCCCGTTTGGAGTGAGGCTGCAAAGGGCATGCCAAAGGAAGTGTTTTGCTGTGCCAAGACTCGTGCTGCGCACGCTTTGTGCTTGGAGTGAGAAACAGGTTCCTTGGTGTTTTCTGCGAAACGCTTTAGCAGCCCGTTGGTGCTAGTATGGAGTCAGGGGATGGATGAAGCGGAGAGCCCCGTTTGGAGTGAGGCTGCAAAGGGCATGCCAAAGGAAGTGTTTTGCTGTGCCAAGACTCGTGCTGCGCACGCTTTGTGCTTGGAGTGAGAAACAGGTTCCTTGGTGTTTTCTGCGAAACGCTTTAGCAGCCCGTTGGTGCTAGTATGGAGTCAGGGGATGGATGAAGCGGAGAGCCCCGTTTGGAGTGAGGCTGCAAAGGGCATGCCAAAGGAAGTGTTTTGCTGTGCCAAGACTCGTGCTGCGCACGCTTTGTGCTTGGAGTGAGAAACAGGTTCCTTGGTGTTTTCTGCGAAACGCTTTAGCAGCCCGTTGGTGCTAGTATGGAGTCAGGGGATGGATGAAGCGGAGAGCCCCGTTTGGAGTGAGGCTGCAAAGGGCATGCCAAAGGAAGTGTTTTGCTGTGCCAAGACTCGTGCTGCGCACGCTTTGTGCTTGGAGTGAGAAACAGGTTCCTTGGTGTTTTCTGCGAAACGCTTTAGCAGCCCGTTGGTGCTAGTATGGAGTCAGGGGATGGATGAAGCGGAGAGCCCCGTTTGGAGTGAGGCTGCAAAGGGCATGCCAAAGGAAGTGTTTTGCTGTGCCAAGACTCGTGCTGCGCACGCTTTGTGCTTGGAGTGAGAAACAGGTTCCTTGGTGTTTTCTGCGAAACGCTTTAGCAGCCCGTTGGTGCTAGTATGGAGTCAGGGGATGGATGAAGCGGAGAGCCCCGTTTGGAGTGAGGCTGCAAAGGGCATGCCAAAGGAAGTGTTTTGCTGTGCCAAGACTCGTGCTGCGCACGCTTTGTGCTTGGAGTGAGAAACAGGTTCCTTGGTGTTTTCTGCGAAACGCTTTAGCAGCCCGTTGGTGCTAGTATGGAGTCAGGGGATGGATGAAGCGGAGAGCCCCGTTTGGAGTGAGGCTGCAAAGGGCATGCCAAAGGAAGTGTTTTGCTGTGCCAAGACTCGTGCTGCGCACGCTTTGTGCTTGGAGTGAGAAACAGGTTCCTTGGTGTTTTCTGCGAAACGCTTTAGCAGCCCGTTGGTGCTAGTATGGAGTCAGGGGATGGATGAAGCGGAGAGCCCCGTTTGGAGTGAGGCTGCAAAGGGCATGCCAAAGGAAGTGTTTTGCTGTGCCAAGACTCGTGCTGCGCACGCTTTGTGCTTGGAGTGAGAAACAGGTTCCTTGGTGTTTTCTGCGAAACGCTTTAGCAGCCCGTTGGTGCTAGTATGGAGTCAGGGGATGGATGAAGCGGAGAGCCCCGTTTGGAGTGAGGCTGCAAAGGGCATGCCAAAGGAAGTGTTTTGCTGTGCCAAGACTCGTGCTGCGCACGCTTTGTGCTTGGAGTGAGAAACAGGTTCCTTGGTGTTTTCTGCGAAACGCTTTAGCAGCCCGTTGGTGCTAGTATGGAGTCAGGGGATGGATGAAGCGGAGAGCCCCGTTTGGAGTGAGGCTGCAAAGGGCATGCCAAAGGAAGTGTTTTGCTGTGCCAAGACTCGTGCTGCGCACGCTTTGTGCTTGGAGTGAGAAACAGGTTCCTTGGTGTTTTCTGCGAAACGCTTTAGCAGCCCGTTGGTGCTAGTATGGAGTCAGGGGATGGATGAAGCGGAGAGCCCCGTTTGGAGTGAGGCTGCAAAGGGCATGCCAAAGGAAGTGTTTTGCTGTGCCAAGACTCGTGCTGCGCACGCTTTGTGCTTGGAGTGAGAAACAGGTTCCTTGGTGTTTTCTGCGAAACGCTTTAGCAGCCCGTTGGTGCTAGTATGGAGTCAGGGGATGGATGAAGCGGAGAGCCCCGTTTGGAGTGAGGCTGCAAAGGGCATGCCAAAGGAAGTGTTTTGCTGTGCCAAGACTCGTGCTGCGCACGCTTTGTGCTTGGAGTGAGAAACAGGTTCCTTGGTGTTTTCTGCGAAACGCTTTAGCAGCCCGTTGGTGCTAGTATGGAGTCAGGGGATGGATGAAGCGGAGAGCCCCGTTTGGAGTGAGGCTGCAAAGGGCATGCCAAAGGAAGTGTTTTGCTGTGCCAAGACTCGTGCTGCGCACGCTTTGTGCTTGGAGTGAGAAACAGGTTCCTTGGTGTTTTCTGCGAAACGCTTTAGCAGCCCGTTGGTGCTAGTATGGAGTCAGGGGATGGATGAAGCGGAGAGCCCCGTTTGGAGTGAGGCTGCAAAGGGCATGCCAAAGGAAGTGTTTTGCTGTGCCAAGACTCGTGCTGCGCACGCTTTGTGCTTGGAGTGAGAAACAGGTTCCTTGGTGTTTTCTGCGAAACGCTTTAGCAGCCCGTTGGTGCTAGTATGGAGTCAGGGGATGGATGAAGCGGAGAGCCCCGTTTGGAGTGAGGCTGCAAAGGGCATGCCAAAGGAAGTGTTTTGCTGTGCCAAGACTCGTGCTGCGCACGCTTTGTGCTTGGAGTGAGAAACAGGTTCCTTGGTGTTTTCTGCGAAACGCTTTAGCAGCCCGTTGGTGCTAGTATGGAGTCAGGGGATGGATGAAGCGGAGAGCCCCGTTTGGAGTGAGGCTGCAAAGGGCATGCCAAAGGAAGTGTTTTGCTGTGCCAAGACTCGTGCTGCGCACGCTTTGTGCTTGGAGTGAGAAACAGGTTCCTTGGTGTTTTCTGCGAAACGCTTTAGCAGCCCGTTGGTGCTAGTATGGAGTCAGGGGATGGATGAAGCGGAGAGCCCCGTTTGGAGTGAGGCTGCAAAGGGCATGCCAAAGGAAGTGTTTTGCTGTGCCAAGACTCGTGCTGCGCACGCTTTGTGCTTGGAGTGAGAAACAGGTTCCTTGGTGTTTTCTGCGAAACGCTTTAGCAGCCCGTTGGTGCTAGTATGGAGTCAGGGGATGGATGAAGCGGAGAGCCCCGTTTGGAGTGAGGCTGCAAAGGGCATGCCAAAGGAAGTGTTTTGCTGTGCCAAGACTCGTGCTGCGCACGCTTTGTGCTTGGAGTGAGAAACAGGTTCCTTGGTGTTTTCTGCGAAACGCTTTAGCAGCCCGTTGGTGCTAGTATGGAGTCAGGGGATGGATGAAGCGGAGAGCCCCGTTTGGAGTGAGGCTGCAAAGGGCATGCCAAAGGAAGTGTTTTGCTGTGCCAAGACTCGTGCTGCGCACGCTTTGTGCTTGGAGTGAGAAACAGGTTCCTTGGTGTTTTCTGCGAAACGCTTTAGCAGCCCGTTGGTGCTAGTATGGAGTCAGGGGATGGATGAAGCGGAGAGCCCCGTTTGGAGTGAGGCTGCAAAGGGCATGCCAAAGGAAGTGTTTTGCTGTGCCAAGACTCGTGCTGCGCACGCTTTGTGCTTGGAGTGAGAAACAGGTTCCTTGGTGTTTTCTGCGAAACGCTTTAGCAGCCCGTTGGTGCTAGTATGGAGTCAGGGGATGGATGAAGCGGAGAGCCCCGTTTGGAGTGAGGCTGCAAAGGGCATGCCAAAGGAAGTGTTTTGCTGTGCCAAGACTCGTGCTGCGCACGCTTTGTGCTTGGAGTGAGAAACAGGTTCCTTGGTGTTTTCTGCGAAACGCTTTAGCAGCCCGTTGGTGCTAGTATGGAGTCAGGGGATGGATGAAGCGGAGAGCCCCGTTTGGAGTGAGGCTGCAAAGGGCATGCCAAAGGAAGTGTTTTGCTGTGCCAAGACTCGTGCTGCGCACGCTTTGTGCTTGGAGTGAGAAACAGGTTCCTTGGTGTTTTCTGCGAAACGCTTTAGCAGCCCGTTGGTGCTAGTATGGAGTCAGGGGATGGATGAAGCGGAGAGCCCCGTTTGGAGTGAGGCTGCAAAGGGCATGCCAAAGGAAGTGTTTTGCTGTGCCAAGACTCGTGCTGCGCACGCTTTGTGCTTGGAGTGAGAAACAGGTTCCTTGGTGTTTTCTGCGAAACGCTTTAGCAGCCCGTTGGTGCTAGTATGGAGTCAGGGGATGGATGAAGCGGAGAGCCCCGTTTGGAGTGAGGCTGCAAAGGGCATGCCAAAGGAAGTGTTTTGCTGTGCCAAGACTCGTGCTGCGCACGCTTTGTGCTTGGAGTGAGAAACAGGTTCCTTGGTGTTTTCTGCGAAACGCTTTAGCAGCCCGTTGGTGCTAGTATGGAGTCAGGGGATGGATGAAGCGGAGAGCCCCGTTTGGAGTGAGGCTGCAAAGGGCATGCCAAAGGAAGTGTTTTGCTGTGCCAAGACTCGTGCTGCGCACGCTTTGTGCTTGGAGTGAGAAACAGGTTCCTTGGTGTTTTCTGCGAAACGCTTTAGCAGCCCGTTGGTGCTAGTATGGAGTCAGGGGATGGATGAAGCGGAGAGCCCCGTTTGGAGTGAGGCTGCAAAGGGCATGCCAAAGGAAGTGTTTTGCTGTGCCAAGACTCGTGCTGCGCACGCTTTGTGCTTGGAGTGAGAAACAGGTTCCTTGGTGTTTTCTGCGAAACGCTTTAGCAGCCCGTTGGTGCTAGTATGGAGTCAGGGGATGGATGAAGCGGAGAGCCCCGTTTGGAGTGAGGCTGCAAAGGGCATGCCAAAGGAAGTGTTTTGCTGTGCCAAGACTCGTGCTGCGCACGCTTTGTGCTTGGAGTGAGAAACAGGTTCCTTGGTGTTTTCTGCGAAACGCTTTAGCAGCCCGTTGGTGCTAGTATGGAGTCAGGGGATGGATGAAGCGGAGAGCCCCGTTTGGAGTGAGGCTGCAAAGGGCATGCCAAAGGAAGTGTTTTGCTGTGCCAAGACTCGTGCTGCGCACGCTTTGTGCTTGGAGTGAGAAACAGGTTCCTTGGTGTTTTCTGCGAAACGCTTTAGCAGCCCGTTGGTGCTAGTATGGAGTCAGGGGATGGATGAAGCGGAGAGCCCCGTTTGGAGTGAGGCTGCAAAGGGCATGCCAAAGGAAGTGTTTTGCTGTGCCAAGACTCGTGCTGCGCACGCTTTGTGCTTGGAGTGAGAAACAGGTTCCTTGGTGTTTTCTGCGAAACGCTTTAGCAGCCCGTTGGTGCTAGTATGGAGTCAGGGGATGGATGAAGCGGAGAGCCCCGTTTGGAGTGAGGCTGCAAAGGGCATGCCAAAGGAAGTGTTTTGCTGTGCCAAGACTCGTGCTGCGCACGCTTTGTGCTTGGAGTGAGAAACAGGTTCCTTGGTGTTTTCTGCGAAACGCTTTAGCAGCCCGTTGGTGCTAGTATGGAGTCAGGGGATGGATGAAGCGGAGAGCCCCGTTTGGAGTGAGGCTGCAAAGGGCATGCCAAAGGAAGTGTTTTGCTGTGCCAAGACTCGTGCTGCGCACGCTTTGTGCTTGGAGTGAGAAACAGGTTCCTTGGTGTTTTCTGCGAAACGCTTTAGCAGCCCGTTGGTGCTAGTATGGAGTCAGGGGATGGATGAAGCGGAGAGCCCCGTTTGGAGTGAGGCTGCAAAGGGCATGCCAAAGGAAGTGTTTTGCTGTGCCAAGACTCGTGCTGCGCACGCTTTGTGCTTGGAGTGAGAAACAGGTTCCTTGGTGTTTTCTGCGAAACGCTTTAGCAGCCCGTTGGTGCTAGTATGGAGTCAGGGGATGGATGAAGCGGAGAGCCCCGTTTGGAGTGAGGCTGCAAAGGGCATGCCAAAGGAAGTGTTTTGCTGTGCCAAGACTCGTGCTGCGCACGCTTTGTGCTTGGAGTGAGAAACAGGTTCCTTGGTGTTTTCTGCGAAACGCTTTAGCAGCCCGTTGGTGCTAGTATGGAGTCAGGGGATGGATGAAGCGGAGAGCCCCGTTTGGAGTGAGGCTGCAAAGGGCATGCCAAAGGAAGTGTTTTGCTGTGCCAAGACTCGTGCTGCGCACGCTTTGTGCTTGGAGTGAGAAACAGGTTCCTTGGTGTTTTCTGCGAAACGCTTTAGCAGCCCGTTGGTGCTAGTATGGAGTCAGGGGATGGATGAAGCGGAGAGCCCCGTTTGGAGTGAGGCTGCAAAGGGCATGCCAAAGGAAGTGTTTTGCTGTGCCAAGACTCGTGCTGCGCACGCTTTGTGCTTGGAGTGAGAAACAGGTTCCTTGGTGTTTTCTGCGAAACGCTTTAGCAGCCCGTTGGTGCTAGTATGGAGTCAGGGGATGGATGAAGCGGAGAGCCCCGTTTGGAGTGAGGCTGCAAAGGGCATGCCAAAGGAAGTGTTTTGCTGTGCCAAGACTCGTGCTGCGCACGCTTTGTGCTTGGAGTGAGAAACAGGTTCCTTGGTGTTTTCTGCGAAACGCTTTAGCAGCCCGTTGGTGCTAGTATGGAGTCAGGGGATGGATGAAGCGGAGAGCCCCGTTTGGAGTGAGGCTGCAAAGGGCATGCCAAAGGAAGTGTTTTGCTGTGCCAAGACTCGTGCTGCGCACGCTTTGTGCTTGGAGTGAGAAACAGGTTCCTTGGTGTTTTCTGCGAAACGCTTTAGCAGCCCGTTGGTGCTAGTATGGAGTCAGGGGATGGATGAAGCGGAGAGCCCCGTTTGGAGTGAGGCTGCAAAGGGCATGCCAAAGGAAGTGTTTTGCTGTGCCAAGACTCGTGCTGCGCACGCTTTGTGCTTGGAGTGAGAAACAGGTTCCTTGGTGTTTTCTGCGAAACGCTTTAGCAGCCCGTTGGTGCTAGTATGGAGTCAGGGGATGGATGAAGCGGAGAGCCCCGTTTGGAGTGAGGCTGCAAAGGGCATGCCAAAGGAAGTGTTTTGCTGTGCCAAGACTCGTGCTGCGCACGCTTTGTGCTTGGAGTGAGAAACAGGTTCCTTGGTGTTTTCTGCGAAACGCTTTAGCAGCCCGTTGGTGCTAGTATGGAGTCAGGGGATGGATGAAGCGGAGAGCCCCGTTTGGAGTGAGGCTGCAAAGGGCATGCCAAAGGAAGTGTTTTGCTGTGCCAAGACTCGTGCTGCGCACGCTTTGTGCTTGGAGTGAGAAACAGGTTCCTTGGTGTTTTCTGCGAAACGCTTTAGCAGCCCGTTGGTGCTAGTATGGAGTCAGGGGATGGATGAAGCGGAGAGCCCCGTTTGGAGTGAGGCTGCAAAGGGCATGCCAAAGGAAGTGTTTTGCTGTGCCAAGACTCGTGCTGCGCACGCTTTGTGCTTGGAGTGAGAAACAGGTTCCTTGGTGTTTTCTGCGAAACGCTTTAGCAGCCCGTTGGTGCTAGTATGGAGTCAGGGGATGGATGAAGCGGAGAGCCCCGTTTGGAGTGAGGCTGCAAAGGGCATGCCAAAGGAAGTGTTTTGCTGTGCCAAGACTCGTGCTGCGCACGCTTTGTGCTTGGAGTGAGAAACAGGTTCCTTGGTGTTTTCTGCGAAACGCTTTAGCAGCCCGTTGGTGCTAGTATGGAGTCAGGGGATGGATGAAGCGGAGAGCCCCGTTTGGAGTGAGGCTGCAAAGGGCATGCCAAAGGAAGTGTTTTGCTGTGCCAAGACTCGTGCTGCGCACGCTTTGTGCTTGGAGTGAGAAACAGGTTCCTTGGTGTTTTCTGCGAAACGCTTTAGCAGCCCGTTGGTGCTAGTATGGAGTCAGGGGATGGATGAAGCGGAGAGCCCCGTTTGGAGTGAGGCTGCAAAGGGCATGCCAAAGGAAGTGTTTTGCTGTGCCAAGACTCGTGCTGCGCACGCTTTGTGCTTGGAGTGAGAAACAGGTTCCTTGGTGTTTTCTGCGAAACGCTTTAGCAGCCCGTTGGTGCTAGTATGGAGTCAGGGGATGGATGAAGCGGAGAGCCCCGTTTGGAGTGAGGCTGCAAAGGGCATGCCAAAGGAAGTGTTTTGCTGTGCCAAGACTCGTGCTGCGCACGCTTTGTGCTTGGAGTGAGAAACAGGTTCCTTGGTGTTTTCTGCGAAACGCTTTAGCAGCCCGTTGGTGCTAGTATGGAGTCAGGGGATGGATGAAGCGGAGAGCCCCGTTTGGAGTGAGGCTGCAAAGGGCATGCCAAAGGAAGTGTTTTGCTGTGCCAAGACTCGTGCTGCGCACCCTTTGTGCTTGGAGTGAGAAACAGGTTCCTTGGTGTTTTCTGCGAAACGCTTTAGCAGCCCGTTGGTGCTAGTATGGAGTCAGGGGATGGATGAAGCGGAGAGCCCCGTTTGGAGTGAGGCTGCAAAGGGCATGCCAAAGGAAGTGTTTTGCTGTGCCAAGACTCGTGCTGCGCACGCTTTGTGCTTGGAGTGAGAAACAGGTTCCTTGGTGTTTTCTGCGAAACGCTTTAGCAGCCCGTTGGTGCTAGTATGGAGTCAGGGGATGGATGAAGCGGAGAGCCCCGTTTGGAGTGAGGCTGCAAAGGGCATGCCAAAGGAAGTGTTTTGCTGTGCCAAGACTCGTGCTGCGCACGCTTTGTGCTTGGAGTGAGAAACAGGTTCCTTGGTGTTTTCTGCGAAACGCTTTAGCAGCCCGTTGGTGCTAGTATGGAGTCAGGGGATGGATGAAGCGGAGAGCCCCGTTTGGAGTGAGGCTGCAAAGGGCATGCCAAAGGAAGTGTTTTGCTGTGCCAAGACTCGTGCTGCGCACGCTTTGTGCTTGGAGTGAGAAACAGGTTCCTTGGTGTTTTCTGCGAAACGCTTTAGCAGCCCGTTGGTGCTAGTATGGAGTCAGGGGATGGATGAAGCGGAGAGCCCCGTTTGGAGTGAGGCTGCAAAGGGCATGCCAAAGGAAGTGTTTTGCTGTGCCAAGACTCGTGCTGCGCACGCTTTGTGCTTGGAGTGAGAAACAGGTTCCTTGGTGTTTTCTGCGAAACGCTTTAGCAGCCCGTTGGTGCTAGTATGGAGTCAGGGGATGGATGAAGCGGAGAGCCCCGTTTGGAGTGAGGCTGCAAAGGGCATGCCAAAGGAAGTGTTTTGCTGTGCCAAGACTCGTGCTGCGCACGCTTTGTGCTTGGAGTGAGAAACAGGTTCCTTGGTGTTTTCTGCGAAACGCTTTAGCAGCCCGTTGGTGCTAGTATGGAGTCAGGGGATGGATGAAGCGGAGAGCCCCGTTTGGAGTGAGGCTGCAAAGGGCATGCCAAAGGAAGTGTTTTGCTGTGCCAAGACTCGTGCTGCGCACGCTTTGTGCTTGGAGTGAGAAACAGGTTCCTTGGTGTTTTCTGCGAAACGCTTTAGCAGCCCGTTGGTGCTAGTATGGAGTCAGGGGATGGATGAAGCGGAGAGCCCCGTTTGGAGTGAGGCTGCAAAGGGCATGCCAAAGGAAGTGTTTTGCTGTGCCAAGACTCGTGCTGCGCACGCTTTGTGCTTGGAGTGAGAAACAGGTTCCTTGGTGTTTTCTGCGAAACGCTTTAGCAGCCCGTTGGTGCTAGTATGGAGTCAGGGGATGGATGAAGCGGAGAGCCCCGTTTGGAGTGAGGCTGCAAAGGGCATGCCAAAGGAAGTGTTTTGCTGTGCCAAGACTCGTGCTGCGCACGCTTTGTGCTTGGAGTGAGAAACAGGCTCCTTGGTGTTTTCTGCGAAACGCTTTAGCAGCCCGTTGGTGCTAGTATGGAGTCAGGGGATGGATGAAGCGGAGAGCCCCGTTTGGAGTGAGGCTGCAAAGGGCATGCCAAAGGAAGTGTTTTGCTGTGCCAAGACTCGTGCTGCGCACGCTTTGTGCTTGGAGTGAGAAACAGGCTCCTTGGTGTTTTCTGCGAAACGCTTTAGCAGCCCGTTGGTGCTAGTATGGAGTCAGGGGATGGATGAAGCGGAGAGCCCCGTTTGGAGTGAGGCTGCAAAGGGCATGCCAAAGGAAGTGTTTTGCTGTGCCAAGACTCGTGCTGCGCACGCTTTGTGCTTGGAGTGAGAAACAGGCTCCTTGGTGTTTTCTGCGAAACGCTTTAGCAGCCCGTTGGTGCTAGTATGGAGTCAGGGGATGGATGAAGCGGAGAGCCCCGTTTGGAGTGAGGCTGCAAAGGGCATGCCAAAGGAAGTGTTTTGCTGTGCCAAGACTCGTGCTGCGCACGCTTTGTGCTTGGAGTGAGAAACAGGCTCCTTGGTGTTTTCTGCGAAACGCTTTAGCAGCCCGTTGGTGCTAGTATGGAGTCAGGGGATGGATGAAGCGGAGAGCCCCGTTTGGAGTGAGGCTGCAAAGGGCATGCCAAAGGAAGTGTTTTGCTGTGCCAAGACTCGTGCTGCGCACGCTTTGTGCTTGGAGTGAGAAACAGGCTCCTTGGTGTTTTCTGCGAAACGCTTTAGCAGCCCGTTGGTGCTAGTATGGAGTCAGGGGATGGATGAAGCGGAGAGCCCCGTTTGGAGTGAGGCTGCAAAGGGCATGCCAAAGGAAGTGTTTTGCTGTGCCAAGACTCGTGCTGCGCACGCTTTGTGCTTGGAGTGAGAAACAGGCTCCTTGGTGTTTTCTGCGAAACGCTTTAGCAGCCCGTTGGTGCTAGTATGGAGTCAGGGGATGGATGAAGCGGAGAGCCCCGTTTGGAGTGAGGCTGCAAAGGGCATGCCAAAGGAAGTGTTTTGCTGTGCCAAGACTCGTGCTGCGCACGCTTTGTGCTTGGAGTGAGAAACAGGCTCCTTGGTGTTTTCTGCGAAACGCTTTAGCAGCCCGTTGGTGCTAGTATGGAGTCAGGGGATGGATGAAGCGGAGAGCCCCGTTTGGAGTGAGGCTGCAAAGGGCATGCCAAAGGAAGTGTTTTGCTGTGCCAAGACTCGTGCTGCGCACGCTTTGTGCTTGGAGTGAGAAACAGGCTCCTTGGTGTTTTCTGCGAAACGCTTTAGCAGCCCGTTGGTGCTAGTATGGAGTCAGGGGATGGATGAAGCGGAGAGCCCCGTTTGGAGTGAGGCTGCAAAGGGCATGCCAAAGGAAGTGTTTTGCTGTGCCAAGACTCGTGCTGCGCACGCTTTGTGCTTGGAGTGAGAAACAGGTTCCTTGGTGTTTTCTGCGAAACGCTTTAGCAGCCCGTTGGTGCTAGTATGGAGTCAGGGGATGGATGAAGCGGAGAGCCCCGTTTGGAGTGAGGCTGCAAAGGGCATGCCAAAGGAAGTGTTTTGCTGTGCCAAGACTCGTGCTGCGCACGCTTTGTGCTTGGAGTGAGAAACAGGTTCCTTGGTGTTTTCTGCGAAACGCTTTAGCAGCCCGTTGGTGCTAGTATGGAGTCAGGGGATGGATGAAGCGGAGAGCCCCGTTTGGAGTGAGGCTGCAAAGGGCATGCCAAAGGAAGTGTTTTGCTGTGCCAAGACTCGTGCTGCGCACGCTTTGTGCTTGGAGTGAGAAACAGGTTCCTTGGTGTTTTCTGCGAAACGCTTTAGCAGTCCGTTGGTGCTAGTATGGAGTCAGGGGATGGATGAAGCGGAGAGCCCCGTTTGGAGTGAGGCTGCAAAGGGCATGCCAAAGGAAGTGTTTTGCTGTGCCAAGACTCGTGCTGCGCACGCTTTGTGCTTGGAGTGAGAAACAGGCTCCTTGGTGTTTTCTGCGAAACGCTTTAGCAGCCCGTTGGTGCTAGTATGGAGTCAGGGGATGGATGAAGCGGAGAGCCCCGTTTGGAGTGAGGCTGCAAAGGGCATGCCAAAGGAAGTGTTTTGCTGTGCCAAGACTCGTGCTGCGCACGCTTTGTGCTTGGAGTGAGAAACAGGCTCCTTGGTGTTTTCTGCGAAACGCTTTAGCAGCCCGTTGGTGCTAGTATGGAGTCAGGGGATGGATGAAGCGGAGAGCCCCGTTTGGAGTGAGGCTGCAAAGGGCATGCCAAAGGAAGTGTTTTGCTGTGCCAAGACTCGTGCTGCGCACGCTTTGTGCTTGGAGTGAGAAACAGGCTCCTTGGTGTTTTCTGCGAAACGCTTTAGCAGCCCGTTGGTGCTAGTATGGAGTCAGGGGATGGATGAAGCGGAGAGCCCCGTTTGGAGTGAGGCTGCAAAGGGCATGCCAAAGGAAGTGTTTTGCTGTGCCAAGACTCGTGCTGCGCACGCTTTGTGCTTGGAGTGAGAAACAGGCTCCTTGGTGTTTTCTGCGAAACGCTTTAGCAGCCCGTTGGTGCTAGTATGGAGTCAGGGGATGGATGAAGCGGAGAGCCCCGTTTGGAGTGAGGCTGCAAAGGGCATGCCAAAGGAAGTGTTTTGCTGTGCCAAGACTCGTGCTGCGCACGCTTTGTGCTTGGAGTGAGAAACAGGCTCCTTGGTGTTTTCTGCGAAACGCTTTAGCAGCCCGTTGGTGCTAGTATGGAGTCAGGGGATGGATGAAGCGGAGAGCCCCGTTTGGAGTGAGGCTGCAAAGGGCATGCCAAAGGAAGTGTTTTGCTGTGCCAAGACTCGTGCTGCGCACGCTTTGTGCTTGGAGTGAGAAACAGGCTCCTTGGTGTTTTCTGCGAAACGCTTTAGCAGCCCGTTGGTGCTAGTATGGAGTCAGGGGATGGATGAAGCGGAGAGCCCCGTTTGGAGTGAGGCTGCAAAGGGCATGCCAAAGGAAGTGTTTTGCTGTGCCAAGACTCGTGCTGCGCACGCTTTGTGCTTGGAGTGAGAAACAGGCTCCTTGGTGTTTTCTGCGAAACGCTTTAGCAGCCCGTTGGTGCTAGTATGGAGTCAGGGGATGGATGAAGCGGAGAGCCCCGTTTGGAGTGAGGCTGCAAAGGGCATGCCAAAGGAAGTGTTTTGCTGTGCCAAGACTCGTGCTGCGCACGCTTTGTGCTTGGAGTGAGAAACAGGTTCCTTGGTGTTTTCTGCGAAACGCTTTAGCAGCCCGTTGGTGCTAGTATGGAGTCAGGGGATGGATGAAGCGGAGAGCCCCGTTTGGAGTGAGGCTGCAAAGGGCATGCCAAAGGAAGTGTTTTGCTGTGCCAAGACTCGTGCTGCGCACGCTTTGTGCTTGGAGTGAGAAACAGGCTCCTTGGTGTTTTCTGCGAAACGCTTTAGCAGCCCGTTGGTGCTAGTATGGAGTCAGGGGATGGATGAAGCGGAGAGCCCCGTTTGGAGTGAGGCTGCAAAGGGCATGCCAAAGGAAGTGTTTTGCTGTGCCAAGACTCGTGCTGCGCACGCTTTGTGCTTGGAGTGAGAAACAGGGTTGATTCTGTTTTGCTGCCGAAAGGAATGCTGGAAGCCCGCTTTAGTGTAAGCATGGAGTTCAGCGAGGGAAGAAGCGCAGAGCCCCATTTGGAGTCACGCTGTAAAGAGCATTCCAAGGGAAGTGTGAAGCCGTGCCAAGACTCATTCTGGGCACACTTTGTGGCTGGGATGAGAAACAGGGTTGATTCTGTTTTGCTGCCACAAGGAATACTGGAAGTGTGCTTTAGTGTTAGCATGCACTTCAGGGATGGAAGAAGCGCAGAGCCCCATTTGAATTGAGACTGTAAAGAGCATGCCAAGGGAAGTGTGAAGCAGCACCAACACTCATGCTGGGCACAATTTGTGCCTGGGATGAGAAACTGGGTTGTTTCTGTTTTGCTGCCGAAACGAATGCTGGAAGAGCCCTTTAGTGTAAGCGTGGAGTTCAGCGAGGGAAGAAGCGCAGAGCCCCATTTGGAGTGAGGCTGTAAAGAGCATGCCAAGGGAAGTGTTAAGCAGTGCCAACACATGCTGGGCACCCTTTTTGGGTGGGATGAGAAACAGGGTTGTTGGTGTTTTCCTGCTGAAAGAAATGCAGGACGTGTACGTTAGTGATAGCATGGAGTTAGGAGATGGCCATCGCTTGCCATCTCGTGTCCGAAAATCGGTACTGCAACAGGGAGTTGGAGGCTGCGCGTGCGCAGAGCGTCGGATGGGCTCACTGCTGTCATCGCGTGTTCGAAAATCGGTACTGCAACAGCCAGCGGAGGGACACGCATGCGCAGAGCGTCAGGACTGCTCACTGCTGCCATCCCGTGTCCGGAAAACGGTACTGCAACAGCCAGCGGAGGGACACGCATGCGCAGAGCATCGGGAGGGCTCACTGCTGCCAGTCCGAAGCTCGGTACTGCACCTGGGAAACCCTCAATGACGTCACCGGTGACAGCGACGACAGCGCAGGAGCCCCGCGGTTACCCCGTGACCCCCCATGTCCTCTCAGTGACCCCCCTGCAACGGTGGCAACGCGCCGCCATTGGCGGAGCCGTCGCTAGGGGCAACGCGCGCGATTGGCGGAGCCGTCGCCGGGGGCAACGCGCGGCGGAAGGGGCGGGTCGCCGGAAGCTGAGGGCGCAGGCAGCGGCAGCGATGGCGGCGGCTCCAGGTCAGGGGGGAGCTGGTGTCACCCACGAGGGACAGTAGGGGAACGGAGAGGGGCTGGTGTCACCCACAGGGGGACTTTGGGGTAACGAGGGGGCTGGTGTCACCCACAGGGGGACATTGGGGTAACGAGGGGGCTGGTGACACCCCCAGGGCGACATTAGGGTAACGGGGGGGGCTGGTGTCACCCACAGGGGGACATTGGGGTAACGAGGGGTCTGGTGACACCCCCAGGGGAACATTGGGGTAACGGGGGGGCTGGTGTCACCCACAGGGGGACATTGGGGTAACGAGGGGGCTGGTGACACCCCCAGGGCGACATTAGGGTAACGGGGGGGGCTGGTGTCACCCACAGGGGGACCTTGGGGTAACGAGGGGTCTGGTGACACCCCCAGGGGAACATTGGGGTAACGGGGGGGCTGGTGTCACCCACAGGGGGACATTGGGGTAACGAGGGGGCTGGTGACACCCGCAGGGGGACATTGGGGTAACAGGGGGGGCTGGTGTCACCCACAGGGGGACATTGGGGTAACGAGGGGGCTGGTGTCACACGCAGGGGGACATTGGGACCCCCCCGTGCCCCAGCGCAGACCATGGAGCTGGGGCTGGAGCTACCGGGTAGGAAAACGGGATCCAGGGGGGGGTTAGTGAGGGGGCGGGGGATAATGGGTGGGGGTTAATGAGGGGGCTCGTTAACGAGGGAGGGTTAATGGGGGGGGTTAATGAGGGGGCCGGCTGACGAGGTAGGGTTAATGAGGGGATTAATGAAGGGGCTCGTTAATGGGGGGGGGTGGTTAATGAAGGAGCTCATTAATGGGGGGGGCTTAATGAGGGAGTTAACAAAGGGGCTCGTTAAGGCCCCGCCGTTAATCTCCCCCCGCAGGCGGCACCTGAAGCCTTTGCAGGAGCAGCTGGGGCTGCAGCGGGTCCTGGGGGGCCTCAGCGGTGCCCTGGGCAGTGACAGGATTAGTCGGGGCCTGCGGAGCTGCCTGGAGCATGTGGGGACAAGGGGGGGAGCACGGGGGGGGACAGGGACACAGGGGGGTGATGGGGACATGGGGGAGACACAGGGACATGGGGGGACGGGGATCCAGGGGGGAATAGGGGTAACGTGGGGGCTTTGGGGGGCCGCGCAGGGACACGGGGCCGTTGGGTCCCTGGGGCCGCGCTGGCCCATCCCTGCCGCAGGCCGCCGCGGGGCTGCACTGGCACCCGGCATCCTGGCTGCGCTGCGAGAGCCTCTGGGGCTGCTGCACGAGGCGGCGCGGGAGCCGCTGGCACCCGGGGACGCCAGGAGTGGCACCGCATGTCCCCGGGTGTCCCCTGTGTCACATGCATGTCCCTCCGTGTGTCCCCGTGTGTGTCCTTGTGTCCCCTGAGTGTACCCTGCGTGTCCCCGTGTGTCCCCTGTGTGTCCCCGTGTGTCCTTCCATGTGTCTCCCAGTATCCCCCATGTGTCCCCTGTGTGTCCTTCAGTGTGTCCCTCCATGTCCCCTGTGTCCCTCCATGTCCCCCCATGTTCCTCCATGTCCCACCGTGTCCCTCCGTATCCCCTGTGTCCCCCAGTGTTCCCTCCATGTGTCCCTCCGTGTGTCCCCATGTTCCTCCATGTCCTCCGAGTCCCACCATGTTCCCCCATGTCCCCAGTGTCCCCCCATGTCTCCCATGTCCCTCATATTCCTCCGTGTCCCCCTGTAGGAGGTCGGCCGGAGTCAGGACACCCACTCAATGGGAGTTAAAGGATCCTGCTCGTTTATTAGCTTGCATGCAGCACATTTATATGATTGTGGCAGTTAGTGATGTCACTGTGCAGGCTCCTGATTGGTAGACAATGATGTAACTGAGACCCTTACAGTTCCCCTTACTTGTTTAGCTCCTCCTTTTAGTTCAACAGCTCTTTTATTCCCCTAATAAATCTCTTCCTGTGCGGCTCATAAATCTTGTCCTCTCCCACTATTAATGTTATTCCTGTTCTAATAATTCTCTTTGACTGCAGGTAATAATTTTCTTTTTATTCCCCTAATCATTCTCTTCCTCACCTGCCCATAATTCTCTTCCTCTCCCAGTAATAATTTCATTCCTCTTTGCCCAATAAGTCTTTTCCATGCCAGATAATAATTCTCTCTTTATTCCCCTAATAACGCTTGTCCTCTCCAGCTAATACTTCCCCTCTTTTCCTGGTAATAATTATCTTCCCATCTCCCTCATAATTCTCTTGGTCTCCTGCTAATAAATCTCATTTTCTCTCTCTAATTATTTTATTCTTATTCTCCCAAAAATTCTCTTCCACTGCAGGTAGGAATTCTCTCTTTTTATCCCCCTAATTATTTCCTTCTGCTCACGCTAATAATTCTACCCCATTCTCCCAATAACTCACTTTCACACCAGGTGATAATTTTATTTCCCAAGTCATTCCCTTTGGCTCCCAGCTCATAAATTTCTTCCTCTCCTGCTAATAATGTTTTTCCTACTCCTCTAATACATACCTTTTACTCCAGTTAAATATTCTCTTTTTCTTCCCCTAATAATTCTCTTCAGCTTTGTCTAATTTTTCTCCTCCCACTAATGTTTCTCTTCTATTCTAGTTAATAATTCTCTGTATTTCCCCACTGTCATTGTCTTGCTCTGCTGTAAAGTCTGTTCCTCTCCCACTAATACATTTATTCCTACTCTGATAGTCATTTTCTTACTATTTTGCTAATCATTTTCTTCCTATTGTCCTAATCGTTATCTTCCTCTTCTAATTGTTTTCCTATTCCTCTAAAAATTCTTTCTTCCTGCTAATAATTCCCCTCTTATTCCACTAATTATTTTCTTCCTATTTTCCTGAATAATTCTCTTATTATGTTAATAACTTTACTCCTGTTCCTCTCATAATGCTCTATTCTGCTAGGAATTCTCTTCCTCTCCCGCTAATAATTCTCTGCTTTTCCCACTTTAATTCTCTTCCTCCTCTTTTAAGAATCCTCTCCCGCTCGTCATTATCTTCCTCTTTGCCTAAGAATTCTTTTCTGTTTCTCTGATCACTTTCCTCACATTCTGCTAATAATTCTCTTCCCCTTCCCACTAATAAATCTCCTCCTATTCTCCTGATCACTATCTTCCTATTTTGCTAATAATTTTCTTCCTCGCTGGCTAATGCTTCTCCTCTTCTCTCACTAATAATTTTCTACCTTTCCCAGTATCATTCTCTTCCTCTTCTGTTAAGAATTCTCTCTGCTACTAATAGTTCTCTTCCCCTCCCACTAATAATTTCATTCTTCTCCTTATCATTTTCTTTCTCTTGAGCTACAAACTCTCTTCTTATAGCCCTAAAATTTTTCATAAATGCTAAAAACTCCCTTTCTATCCCCCAAAATAGTTTTTTACTATCATGCTGTAAAATGCTGCACTCGGAAAGCCATAGCGGCAGCGAGGGAAGGAGATATCAAATACCGTTTTAGCTATACGCCCGACTCCGGCGGTATCCGATTCACAAACGGTCGGTGGACCGTAGGCCCGATCACCTTCCTAGGCGCGAATCGAGTTCCCAAATAGCACGATCGGCTCTAAGCTCATATCCGGCAGTATCAGATTCACGAACGGTCTGTCAACGGTAGGTCCAATCATGCCCCCCAAACAAGCGGAGTTCACAAACAGCACGATTTATTCAAATGCAACATTTTCAAAGCAGGTTTTGGGTGTCAGTACAGGAAATTCTGTACTACAGCGTGGGGTTTTTAGCTAGCTCTGAACACGCTCCATACAAACGTGCAGTCATCGCTCACCCCAGAAGATGGGAGAGGGCCGTCAGTCTCGAGTCTCCTCAGGCGGCATCCCGACCCCAGGGGAAGAAAGGGGGTCAGCCCATCGACAGACCCAGGAGTTACGACGATTTTCTCCCCGCTGCTTTTTCCTCCTGAGTTCACCTTTTATACTTTTCTTTATATTCAGGTGGAGCTTGAGTGACTAGAGTTATACTTAATATTGTTATTGATTGGTAAAAAAAAAAGTTTCTCGCCTTCATTTAAACGTACAGTCAATTGAAAATCTATAGCATGTGCTCAGTGAGGAGCAGTCGTATCTTGGAGGCGGGTAACTTTTGGGATGGAGGTGCATTTGGACATTATAATAAGCAAAGTTTAAGCAAAGTTCATCCGAAAGGAGCAATTTGCCACCTTTGCTGGCTCAGCACCTGACATGTTATTGTATATCTCCCATCGGACAGCTACCGTGCAGCTCATCAGCGGCCCAGCACAGGGAGCGCCACAGAGTTTGGCCGCGGTATCTTCGCTCCGCTCCAGCCTCCGTTACTCCCCTTTGCCGCTGCGAGGAGGGCAGATTGTGACGCCCAGGGAACCGTGGAGAAGCAGAGTCCATGCGTACCAACCGTTCCGAAAGCGGTAACTGCGTATCACCCCCAAGCAAGCTTTTGTAATGCCAAAACTTCTGTTAGGCCCTAGTTTTTCTCTCGGTTCCTGCTTTCAAACAATTCTTCCACGCATGCCAAGTATTTTATCATCGTGATCCTAATACTGCATTTCCCAAATTCCCACAAATAAATCTCTTCCTCTCCAGCTAATATTTTTATTCCTACTCTCCCTATTTTACTCCACTTCATTCTCTTCCTATTCCATTAATTTTTTTTTCCTATTCCTGTGATATTTTTCTTCCTGTTCCTCTAATAATTCTCTTCCTATTCTACTATTAATTCTCTTGCTCTCTGGCTAATACTGCTCCTCTTTTTCCACTGTAGTTGTTTTCCTCTCGTTAGGAATTATGTTCCTCTCCCGCTAATACTTTTCTTCCTATTTCTATAATTTTTTTTTTTTTTTTTTTTACTATTCTGATAATTATCTGCCTATTCCCCGATACTTCTCTTCCTCTCCTGCTAATAATGCGCCTCCTATTACACTAATTATTCTCTTCCCATTTTCCCGTTAATTCTCTTCCTATTCCATTAGGAATTCTATTCCAATTACTATGATAATTTTTTACTTAATCCTCTAATGATTCTTTTTATTCCACTATTAATTCTCCTCTTCTCCAGCTAATACTTCTCTTCTTTGCCCACGGTAGTTCTCTTCCTTTTCTGTTAAGAATTATCCTTCTCTCCCACTCATGCTTTTCTTCCTATTTTGATAACCAATTTCTTACTATTCCAATAATCTGCCTATTCCTCTAAGAATTCCCTTTCTAATCCTCTAATAATTCTCCTAGTCACGCTAATAATTCTCTTCCCGTTCCCCTAATAATTCCCTTTATATTCCTCTAATAATTTTCTTGCACTCCCACTAATAATTCTCTTTGTATTCTGCTAATTATACCCTTCCTCTTCCCCTAATAATTCTCTTACTTTCCCGCTAATACATCTCTTCTATTCCCATGATGAAAATTCTCCTAATCCCCTGATCATTTTGTTCCGATTCTGCTAATAATTGTCTTCCTATTCTCCTAATAATTCTCTTCTCCCGCTAATAAATCTCTTCCTCTCCCGCTAATAATTTTATTCCTCATCTCCCAGTACTTATTTAGTCCCATTAAAATTCTTTTTGTTCTCCTAGTACTTTCCTTCCTTTCTGGCTAATTCTTGTCCTCTTCTCCCACCAAATACTTCTCCTATTCTCCCGTTAATAATTCTCCTCTTATTCCCCTCACGATTCTCTTCATCTTCCCCTATTAATACTCCTACTATTACACTAATTATTCTCTTTCTATTTTTCTGATAATTCTCTTTCTCCTCCGCTAATAATTTTCTTCCTATTCCACAGATAATTCTCTTCCTATTCCTCTAAAAGTTCTCTTCCTATTCTGCTACTAAATCCCTTCCTCTACAGCTGATACTTCTTTCTCCCGCTAATAATTCTCTACTTTTCACACTATAATTATCTTCCACTTATTAAGAATCCTCTTACTCTCCCACTAATCATTTTCTTTCTTTTCCGATAGTAATTCTCTTCCTATTCCGCTAACGATTCCCTTCTAATTCTCCTAATGGTTCTCCTCCTCTCTCACTAATAAATCTCTTCCTATTCCCCCTTATAATTGTCTTGCTATTCTCCTAATAATTCTCTTCATATTCCCCTGATCATTTTCTTCCTGTTCCCCTAAGGATTCCCTTTCTATTCCCCTGATAATCCTCTTTCTCTCCAGATAATGATAGTGGGGAGGGTAGAAAATTACTCTCTCCCTCTTCCGTTAAGAATTCTCTCCTCTCGCTGATACTGTTCTTTCCTTCTGGTAACAATTTTATTCTTATTCTCCTCCTCATTTTGTTTCTCTTGAGGTAATAATTCTTTTCATAGCCCTAAAACTTCTCTTTCTGTGCCCCTAAAAACTCCCTCTATTCCCCTAAAAATTCTTTTCCCCTCCTGCTAAGAATTTTACTACCCTAGAATCACAGAATGCTTAAGGTTGGAAGGGACCTCTAGAGGTCATCTAGTCCAACCCCCCTGCACACGCAGGGTCACCTAGAGCACGTGGCACAGGACTGCGTCCAAGCAGGTTTTGAAGATGTCCGGAGAAGGAGACTCCACAACCTCTCTGGGCAGCCTGTTCCAGTGTTCCATCACCCTCACCGTTGAGGAATTTTTCCTTAAGTTTGTGGAACTTTTGATGCTTCTGTTTCTACTACCACGCCCCTCATAAATCTTTCTCTCCTGCTAATAATTCTATTCCCCCCAATTCTCCCAATATTTACGTTATACTTCTGTTAAAAATTCTCTTTTTATTCCCCTGATAATTCTCCTCCTCTCTGGCTAATTCTTCTCATCTCCCACTAATACTTCCATTCCAGCTAATAGTTCTCTATTTTTCCTATTATCATTCTCTCGCTCTCCTTTTCGGAATTCTTTTCCGCTCCCGCTAACGCTTGTCTTCCTACTCTGATGATTTTCTTCCTACTCCCCTAAAAATTCTCTCCGTATTCCTCTCAAAATTCCCTTTCTATTCCCTTAACAATTCCCTTCCTCTCCCGCCAAAAATACTCTCACTACTGCCCGACTATATACTATTCCTCTGATAATTCTCTTCCTATCGCCCTGAACATTGGCTTCCTCTCACACTAACAATTCTCTACCTCACCCACAATAATTCTCCTCCTCTTCCCTTAAGCATGCTCTTCCTCTCCCGTTAATATTTGTTTCCCTCCCACTAATAATTTTATCCTTATAGACACCATTTTCCTTCTCTTGAGCTAATATTTGTTTCTATAGCCCTCGAAGTTCTTTCTCGCTAAAAACTCCCTTTCTATCCCCCTGCGTCTTTTCCTCTCCCGCTCAAAATATTATTACCATTTCCCTAATACCTGTCTTCCTCTCCCTCTAATAAATCTTTCTCTCCCACTAATAATTTTATTCCTATTCTCCCACTACTAAGCTTTTACTCCAGTTAAAAAAAAAAAAACACCACTCTTTTTATTCTCCCTAATACTTCTCTTCCTCTCTGGCTACATCTTCTCCTCTTTGCCCAGCAAAACTTCTCCTGCTAATAAATCTGTTTCCCACAACAATTCTCTTCCTCTCCTGTTCAGAATTATCTTCTTCTCCCACTACCACTTCTCTTTCCCTCCTGCTAATAATTTTATTTTTCTCATAATTTCACTTGTCTTGAGCTAATACTTCTCTTTTTGTAGCCCTAAAAGATTTCTTTCTCTACCGCTAAACTCCCTTTCTATTCCCCCAAATATTCTCTTCCCCTTCCTCTAATAATTTTATTACCCCTCCCCTAATACTTCTTTTCCTCTCCTGCTAATAAATCTCTTCCTCTCCAACTAATAATTTTCTTCTCATTTCCCAATAACTATATTTTACTCCAGTTAATTATTCTTATTGATCCCCTAATAATTCTATTCCTCTCTGGCTAATTCTTCTCTTCTTCTACTTCTAATACTTCTCTTATTTGCCCACTAATCCTTCTCCCCCAGTACTTCTCTACCTTTCCCACTATCTTTCTCTTCAAGAATTCTCTTCCTCTCCCCCTAATACTTTTTTCCCTTCCACTAAGAATTTTAGGCTTATTCTCTATTTTCTTTCTCTTCAGGTAATAATTCTCTTTTGATAGGCCTAAAAAAAAAAAATCTCTATTTCTCCCGCTAAAACATCATTCTCTACCGATAAAAATTTCTATTTCTAAGAACAGAAATTCCCGCTAAGAATTCCCTTCCTATTTCTTAGTGCTTCTGTATCTGCTGCTAATTTTCTTCCCATTCCCCTAATAATTCTTTCTCTCAAGCAATTAATTCTGTTCCCCTTGTCCTTCTCTTTCTCTACAACTAGTACTTTTATTCCTATTCCCCTAAAAATTTTCCTCTCCTGTTCCTTACTGTCTTTCTCTCTGATAATAATTTCATTCCTATTCCCCTAATAATTCTGTTTCCCTCCTGTGAATAACTGTTTTTCTCTCCCCCAATACCTTTCTTTCCCTCGTATTAATTACTCTCTATCTATTCCCCTAAAATTAGTCTTCTTCTACCACTAGTATTTCTCTTCCTCTCCTGCTAAGTTCCCTATTCCTACATTTCTTCTCCTATTCCTCTAATACTCAGCCTTATCTCACACTAATCATTCACATTGTCTCTCGCTAATAATTCCCTTTCTATTTCCTTATAAATTCTTTTCAGCTCATACTTCTCTCCTGCTAATAATTCTCTTCCTATGCCCGTAATACTTCTACTCCTACTCTCCTATCTATAGCTATTAATGCTCTTTCTCTCCAGCCAATAATTCCCTTGCTCTCTGCCAGTTATTCCTTTCTTGCCCCTTTATTTCTTTTTCTCTGTTTCCATTAACTATCTTTTCTACAGCTAATAAATCCCTTTTTCTCCCACTAATAATTCCATTTCCATTCCCCTAATAATTCTCTTCCTAACAATTCCCTTCCCCTTGCACAAATAATTCTCTTCCTATTGCACTAATAAATGTCTTCCTATTTGCTAATAATTTTCTTTCTCACTAATAATTCTCTTTCTATTCCTCCAAAATATCTTTCTCTCTTCCTCTCCCCCTCAGAATTACATTCCTATTCCCTTAATAATTTTGTTCCTCTTTTATGCATAATTCTATTCCTATTTGGCTAATAATTTTCTTTCTCTCCCAATAATAATTCTTTTCCTCTCCCGCCACCCATCAACTTCTTAAGTGGCTAATAAATCTTTCACACCTCCTAAAATTTCACTTTCTCTGCTCATATTAATTCTGTTTCTCTCCTGCAAATCTTTCCCTTTCTCTCCCATTAATTATTTGCTTTCTCATCCACAACTTATTCGTTCTCTCACACTAATACTTTCTTTCCTATTCCTATTTCCTAAATTTTCTTTCTTTCCTGGTAATGCTTTTCCATCCCTCCTGCTAATAATACTTTATTCCCATATACTGTTGTTCACCCGCTAATATATCTTCTCCTGTCCCAGTAATAATTCTCTTCCTCTCCCGTCAATATTTCCCTTTTTCATCTCCTAGTCATCATCTTCCTCTCCATTAAAGCTGCCCTGAAATTCATCACCGTTCTCTCCCGCTAATTCTTGGCTGTTCTTTCTCGCCAAGAATTCCCTTCTTCCCCCGCCAAGTATTTTCTTCCCATTCCCCTAATAATTCCCTTTCTCTCCAGCCAATAATTTTATTCCTGTTTCCCTAATAATTATCTTCTTGCCCAGTAACATTGCCCTTTCTCTCATGCTAATTACATGCTTTCTCTGCTCCATTAATTCCCTTTCTCTCATACTAATATTTCCCTCTCCCTGTTCCTACTACTTATCTTCCTCTCCCACTAATCTCTTTCCACCTTTTCACTAAAAATTTCCCTGTCCCGGCAATAATTCTCTCTTGTTCCCGATAACAATTCTCCTCCTCTCTCACTAATAATGACCTTTCTATCCCGCTAATACTTCTCCTACTCTTCCCATAAAAATATGATTTCTATCCTGCTAACAATTCCCTTCTCTCTCACTAATAGTCCTACTCTCCTAATAATTCTCCTTCTGTCCCCCTAATAAATTTCTTTCCCCTAATAAATTTTCTATTACCTCAATAGAAATAATTCTTCTATTCCCTGAAAAAAATCCCTTCCTCTCTCACTAATTCACTTCTGCTCCTATTATCTTCTTCCCCAATTAAGAATTTTCTTTCTGTTTCCCTAATAATTATCTCCCTCTCCTCAATAATATTTTTCTTCCTATTTCCCTAATACTCCCTTTCATCTCCTGCCAATCATCCTGTTTCCCTCTCTGTTCTTATTTATCTTCCTCTCCTGCTTGCTATTCCTTTTCTCTCTCGCTAATAATTCTCCTGCTCTCCACCTATAAATTCTCCTCTTCTTCTGCAAATAGTTCCCTTTCTTGGCCCCTAATATATTTCTTTCTATTCTCCTATTGTTTTGCTCCATCTAATAATTCCCTTTATTCCTGCTAATCATGCTATTCATATTTCCATTCCCATATAATTTCCTCTTCAGCTAATAATTCTCTTCCTTTCATGCTCATAATTCCCTGTTTTACTCAAATTTCTCTCCTGAACGTGTCTCGCCCTCCCGCTAATAATTCTCTATTTGCTGTAAAAACCTCTTCCTCTCCTGCCAAAATGCCCCTCTTCCCCTCCCCACAATAAATCTTTCTCTTGCACTAATCATTCTCTTGCTCTTCCCCCCAAAACTTCTCTATCTTGCTACGAAATCTCTTATTCTTCCTCTAATGATTTTGTCACTTTCACTAATGATTCTTCTGCTCACCCCTTCTTAATTCTTTCTCATCTCCTCATAATTTTCTCTTGCTCTCCCCCAACATTTTCTTTTCTGCCTGCTCATAAGTCTTTGTCTCGACACCAAATAATTCTCTTTATCTGCCCATAATTAACCTCTCTCTTCAGCTTATAAATCTGTCTCGTGCCAAATATTTCTTCTCTTCTCCCGCTAATAGTTCTTTTTCTCCCTCCACGATAGTTCTCTTTATCTCCTCCTCCTCATTATCATTCTCTTCTACTCATAATGCTCTTCCTCTCCTGCTAATCATGTTCTTTCTCGCCCACTCATAATTTTTAATTCCCCTGCTAACGACTCTCTTATTTCCCCCACTAGTGACAACCGTTCTTGATGCCTACTTGCTCTTTTTTTTTAATCCACCAGCAAATCTCTTTCTCACTCACAGCTCTCTTTTTTCACTCCCTTTATTCCTAACTTTTTCTCTGTACTCACTAATTCTTTTTCTTCACTTAATAAATCTTTCTCTTCCCCTGCATTCTTTTCCTCTCTCCTCCAAATACATTTTTTTCTTCTCCCAGTAGCTCTCCTTATCCTCCAGTGGGTGTTCTCTCTTCTCCCTGCAAGCTTCTTTGGTTTTGCCCCCTAATAATTCTTTTGGTCTCCTCTCCCCGCAATAAAACTCTTTCAATGCACACTCTAGTAGTAGGTAGGATAAAAAGAATTTTAATAACAGACCTTTTGATATTCTGAACACAGGAGCTGCAGTCTCAGTAGTCCTGTCAAGGGTCTGTTTCATCGCTGCAGCATTTCTCTCTCCTACACTCCCTACTTTTCCTAGGGAAGGAAGACCTTCAGGTTGGCCCCCCTGCCTGTATTTATGGCTGTGATTAGCGGGCCCCTCCCTTTGCAAGGGCTGCTGGGTAGGGCAGCGAACGACTGAGGGCTACATAAGCCCAGGGCCGGGGGGGTTGAGCAGCTCATTCTGCTCTTGCTTTGCTCTGGGAGTGCAGGGCTTGAAGGGTCTTGGAGGATAGCAACTGTTGAGGGATTAAAGTTCTTCAGGAGTATTTGTCCTTGCTTTTGGAGAAGAATAGGTATTTTGCACAATAAGACTGTTGAAGGGCATCAATGGAGCTGTGAGCTGGTAGGAGTTCTAGAGGGTTTTTTTATTTGTGTTTTTTTTTTCTTTTTTCTTTCTCTTGGATTAGTGTCTTAATGTAGGGTATTTAGGGGTCCTGAGTCTCCAGTTGTATTTTTTATATCTATTAGTCTTTTGTCTGTTTGTTTTTTTCATGCTCTGATTTAGCCCACGATGAAGGCACATCCCAGGAAAATTGCAAGAGATCTAGATGTTTTTGAGACTTTCTCTGGTTGCCCAGCAGTGATCCAGAGCCTTGAAAAGTAAGGTAGAATGGTAAAGGATGTGATTGGTGTGCGAGGCTGGTGTTTTGGGTCCTTTAGAGGAGAAAGGGTGGGTTTGCTAGGGCAGGCAGCTCCAGTCCATGTCTCAAGGGTGTGTGTTGTAGCTGTGTGCTGTTTTGCTCAGATCTTGAGGTGGCTCTTGTTCTTTGGGGTCCAGAACGCATCTGGCACTGTTTCAACAGTAGTGCCGTAGGCATCCTTTGTCTTTCAGAGCGGTCTGAGTAATCATGACGGTGCCAGCAGATCCCGTCTTGCGCTGCGAACGTAGCTAAGGGGCGATCTCTGCCTCTGACTCTTGGTCTTGGCCATCTATAGACATTCATCCTGACGATCGTCTTTGAGGCCTTATTGACTGCATTTTCCTCTTTGGAGGCCAATCTTGTATTGTACCTTCCCAGCATACTTTCAGAGTTGTCTTCCCTGCATTATCGCAGCATTGGATCTTTCTAGCTGGCCTCCTCTGCATCGCTCTCTATGGCTTTGCTGGCCCCTTTCTGAGATGTATCTTGTTCTTCACGTTCTAGAATATATCCTGAATTGTGCAGCCGTAGTGCTGTAGGCATCCTTTGTCTTTCTGCCTGGCGTGAGTCATGGTGATCATTCTCGTGCCAGCAGATTCCATCTTGTACTGCAAACGCAGTTAAGGCACATTCCATCCCTCGGACTGTCTCGTGGCCTCTGGCAGCCAGTCGTCTTCGTAACCGTCTTTGAGGCCTTATCGGCCACTTTGTCATCCGTGGAGGCCGGTGTTGTTTCACGCCCTCCCGGCACCCTTCCGGGGTTGTCTTTGCCCCCGTCGTCACAGCCTCAAACCTTTAGCCGTTGACTTCCACCTCACGGTTTCTGGCTTTGCCAGCCCTTTCTGACACAGGCATTTGCATTATGAATTTTTCCGATCTTGAGCTGAGCATCGAGGCTGCGCAGTCCTAATGTCATAGGACTCTTGTCCTAAGTAGCTCCCACGTGGTACTAGATGTTTTTGTGTAGAGCTTTCCTCTATTTGTCTGGTATTTCTGTGTGCCTGTAAGTTTGGGAATGGAGCTGTCTCGCTTGTGGGTATTGGCCGCAGTAGCATGCGGAGTGTGACCGTGTTGGATCAGAGTGGTGGTCGATCAGCCTGTGTGTAATCTGCTTGATGTATTGATTTTTTTTTTTGGTCTGCGAGTGTTGGTTGGTGGGGCTAGTGGATGTTGGGAGTCTTTTTGTTTTTGTTTTGTTCTTTTGGGTATTTGTGGT
Source organism: Tinamus guttatus (assembly GCF_059628265.1). Taxonomy (NCBI): domain Eukaryota; kingdom Metazoa; phylum Chordata; class Aves; order Tinamiformes; family Tinamidae; genus Tinamus; species Tinamus guttatus. The sequence continues at coordinate 48,700 of NW_028289946.1, forward strand.
GGTGGTTGTTTTGTTGGTTTTTCAGATGCAGAGCAGTGTTCCTGGGGGATCCCAAAAAAAATGGAGTAAGGAAGGTTCTTACCTTAGTAAGAAGGTGAGCTTGGGAGTTGTTGGAAGGAGAGTGTTGGCTTTCTTGATGACTTTTTGCTTTGTGCCTATGTAGCGGTGGTGAGGTGTCACATAATGCGGAGAGGGGGTTCCTTGTGTCCTGAGTAGCACAGCAAGGTAAGCGTTGCTCCATGAGAGGAAGCAGAGCCCAGGCTTGGGTGGCTTTTAGGCCAATGTCTCTCTCGCCCACTTGTGTTCTGCTTTTACAGGTGCTGTGGCAGGCCTCATCGTTGTGGCATGTAGGCTAGAGGTCTGGTGGGCCAGCAGAAGAGGTAAAGCTGTTGAAATGGGATATTGTTCTGTTTGGGGGGTGTGTGTGTGTGTGTGTGTGTGTGTGTGTGTTTTTTTTTTTTTTTTTTTTTTTTTTTTTGGCGGGGGGGGAGAGTTGGGGGTTTTTTTTGGTGGGGGTGTGTGTGTTTTTTGTTTTCTTTTTTTTGTCATCCCCATAGGGTGTGCTCTTCCCTCAGTGTTTGTAGATTTGGCTGGGGGCCCCCAAGAGGAGAAGCTGCGTCAGCAGGAGGCGGCAGAAGGGCTGAGAGGGCCCGCCTGCCCATATGCGTCCAGTTCATTTGGGGTGGTGGGGTGTTGCTGGACTGCCTCTCAGTGATTTGCTTTTCTTCATTTTCAGGTGCTGATTGACCCTTTGCCAGTCACAGCTGAGGACTTGAGGTGAGGTAAAATGACTATGTGAAATAGCGTGTCAGTACTCCCAGGACTCATCATCCCTGCCTAGTGGAATGGTCACTTGGTCATTTTGTTTGTTCTAGGTGTCACAGGTGCCCTTAATCCCACTACCGCAACATCCGTATGGCAAGGTCCAGGTAAGCAGAGCGACAGTTGTACTTCAGAGAGGATTTTTTTTTTTTTGGTGATCAAGGTGGGATGTGTCTGTCACAGGGATGGCTGCTCCAGCTCTAGTTTAGCAGGTGATGAGGACAAACAGGACATCCCAAATAAGATTGAAGGGGATGTCTCTGCCAATTAAGAATGACTTCTGAAGTCCTGTGGTGACCTCATGCACTGCCAAAGCTAAGTGGAGAGATAGCATGTGATTTGGGCGGGGGGGGGGGGGGTGTTTGTCTTGGTTGCCAGAGCATTTAGCATGGATGCCCCTTGCGGATGAGTGGTCTGTGAGATGGGCATTTTGGGTGTTTCAGAGGAGAAAGCGTGGGTGCATCGGGCAGGCAGCTCCAGCCTGTGTGTCTATGGTGTGTGTTGTAGCTGTTGGGTGTTTTGCTCAGGTCTTGAGGTTCCTCTTGTTATATGGGCTCCAGAAGGCATCTGGAACTGTACAGCAGTAGTGCTGCAGGCATCCTTTGTATTTTAGCCTGGCCTGAGTTGTCATCATTGTGCCAGCAGATCCCATCTTGTGCTGCAAACACAGGTTGGGGGCATTCCTTCCGCTCAGTCTCTTGGCTCTTCGCGGCCATTCATCTTTGCCGCTGTCTTTGGCTTTCCCATCGGAGGCCAGTCTTTGTTGTGCCTTTGTGGCACCTTTTCAGGGTTGTCTTCCCTGCATTGTTACAGCATCAGGTCTCTTTTGAAGGTCTTTTCTTCATGGCTATCTTTGGCTTTGCTAGCCCATTTTTGACATGGGTGCTGGCATTTGACTGCCTTGCTTGGGCCAAGCATCAGGGCCACACAGCTGTGATGTCACTAGATTTTTCTAGTCCTCATTATTTTCTGTGCAGTAATAGCTCTCCTTTGCATAGGACTTTTTTGTGTTTGTCCAATGATGTTCGTGTGCATGGCTGTATGTATCAGCTGGAGCTGCCTTGCCCCTGGGAGTGGGCTGTAGTAACGCACAGAGATTGGCAGCAGAGGTGTGGAGGAGCGATTGGCCAGCGTGTTAGTAATCCACTTGCTTGATCAATTTATTTTGGGTGGGACAGTTGTCTGTGGGTCTGGCAGGTAGGCATTGTTGCTCTTTTGAGATGTAGAGCAGTATTCCTAGGGTTCCCAAAGGAGCAGGAGTAAGAAAAGGGCCTGCCCTAAGGAGATGAGTTAGAAGGTTGTTGGAAGGAGTGTCTTGCTGTCTGTGGGTTTTTTTGATGACTTTCCTTTGTGTCCGTAGGTGCCGAGTAACGGGGCCAGCGGGTCGCTCGCATTCCAGAGGATTGCGGCAAGGTGAGCGTGGGCCCATGAGAGAAACCGGAGCCTAGCGTACGGGCGTTGTCCTCCCGGTCCCGTCCTTCTCGTTCCCTCGTGTTCTCCTTTTCCAGAGGCCGAAGCGGGCGTAGCGGCTGCGGAGCATCGGCCGTCGTTCTGGACGGGCTCACAGAGGTAAAGGTGTTGTAGCAGGGTATTGTTGCAGAAGGGGTTGTGGTTTTTGTCATCCCCTTGAGGTGTCCTCTCCCTTTGTTTTTTGCAGGTCGTGCTAAGGGTTGTTGAGAGGAGAAGCTACGTGGGCAGGAGCCAGAACAGGTGAGAAGGGATGCTTCCATGTGTGCCTTGGGTTATTTGTGTGCCGTGGGATGTTGTCAGGCTGCCTCTCGGTGATTTGCTTTTCCTTTTCTTTCAGGTGCTGTGTAGGCCTATAGCATTTGCACCCGAGGATTTGAGGTGAGGCAGCGTGACCGGATAGAACGGTGTGTCAGTAGATTTAGGAGTAGTCATCCCTGCTTAATGGATGAGTCACTTGGTACTTTTGTTTGTTCTTAGGTGTCATGCATGTTGTTATAGCCCTGATACCGGAGCAGGGATCCAGCACAGTGCAGGTGAGCAGAATGACAGCAGTACTTAGGGGAGAGCGCTTACGCGGATGAGGCAGGAACTGGCTGTTACAAGCTGACCTCTCATTCTCTGGTTTGACAGGTGATGGTAGTGAATGGTGCACCTGAAATAAGATGGTAGGTGATGTTTCTGCCGATTGAGGATGGCTCTTGAAGTTCTGCGTTGACCCAGAGCCCCGCCAAAGCTAATTGGAGGAATAGGAGGTGTTGGGCTGCCTTGGCTGTGTGTGCGTGTGTAGTGCCAGCTTGTCTAATACGGATGCCTCTCGTTTGAGCGATATGAGGGTGGCATTTTGGGTCCCGCACCGGAGAAAGCGGAGGGTGGGCTAGGGCAGGCACCTCCAGCCCGTGTCTCCATGGTATATTGTTGCTGTTTGGTGCTTTGCTCAGCTCCTGAGGCTTTTATTCTCAACAGAAAGGCCAGGGGGAAAAGGGCTCCTGCCCTAATAAAAAGTTGAATTAGAGAAGAGGTGAAATGAGGGTGTTGTGCTTTGTGGCCTTTCTTGATGACTTTTTTTTTTTTCAGTTGCTCACAGGTGTCATGCAGAGAGCGGGTCGCTCGGGTTCCAGAGAACCTGGGCAAGGTGAGCGTCGCTCCGTGAGAGGGAATGGAGCTTATGGTAAGGGGGTGTTGTCTGGCTACTGCCGACTCTCTCGCCTGCTTGCGTTCGGCTTTTACAGGCCGCCCCTTTTTGGTGTGGACGGCGTTGTCGGCTGCCTCTTGCCGATTTGCTTTTCCTCTGATACTTCAGGTGGCCAGCCAGCCTTTGCTCCTTGCGGATGAGGGTTGGAGGTGAGGGTGACTAATTGAATATACTGGTGTGTCAATAGTTTTAGGACTAGTCATCTCTGTGTAGCAGATTAGTCACTTAGTAATTTTGTTTGTTCTAGGTGTTACAGACGTCATGGCATCTCCTATACCAGAGTGAGGATTTGACATGATGCAGGTGGGTAATGTGATGGTGGTGCTTTGCGGGAGGCTGTTTTGTAGCTGATACTGGAGGTGACCCTCACGGGAGGTGGGTGCTTGTGCTGTGTTTTGGCAGGTTATGAAGTTGAACTTCACTTTCATGAAGTTGAAATGGGTACCCAAAGTAAGATTGAAGAAGATGCATCTGCCTGTCAAGGATGGCTCCCAAAGCCCTGTGGTGACCCTGAGCACTGTGAAAGCTAAGTGAAGGGATAGAAGTTGTTGGGCTGTCCTGAGTGTGTGCTGCCAGGCTATCTAGTATGGTTGTCTCTCTCAGATGAGCGGTGCGTGAGTGTTTTGGGTGTTGCCCAGGAGTCGGTGTGGGTTTGCTGGGGCAGGCAGTTCCAGTGTCTTGCTGTGGTGTGCGTTGTAGCTTTGCACTTTTGCTCGGGTCTTGAGGTTGCTCTTGTTTTTTGTTGTTTTGGCATGCGTCTAGCACTATGGCAAGTAGGAAGTAGGGGAATGTGACAGCAGCAGTCTGGAGCAGTGATTAGTTAGCCTGTGTTGCCTGCTTGATGTATTGATTGATTTTTGAGGTGCAGGGAGAGGTCTGTGAGGCAGGTGGTGGGTTTGTTTTTCAGATGGAGAGCAGTGTTTGCAGGTTTCTTAAGAGACGGGCAGACAAGGGGTCCTGTCCTAATGAGAAAATGAGCTTGAGAGTAGTTGGAAAGAGAATGTTGTCATCTGTGGGCATTCTCGCCACCTTCCCGCCTTGCGCCGCCCGCCTTCCCGCCTTGCGCCGCCCGCCTTCCCGCCTTGCGCCGCCCGCCTTCCCGCCTTACTGGTTTTGTCAAGGCTCTGGCTCCTTATTGTTTGCATCTTTTGTCTCAGTCATTTGTCCTTAGTTATCCTCTTTATGCTATGGCTAGTGCTATTTGAATGTTGTAGGGCTTGTCTAGAGTATCTGAGTGTGTAGTGGTGGGTTGGGGCTTTCTGCCCGATGGTGTGTGTGTGTGTATGTTTCCTCATGTATGTATGTGGCTGTGTGTACATGTCTTGTTCTTTTTGTGTGGAGTAGAGTTTCCAGGTTCCCTCTTAGGGATCTGTTTTTCCTCTGCTCTTTCAGGTGCTGTATGGACCTTTTGCCTTCACAGCTGAGGAGTTGAGGTGAGGCAGAGTGACTGGAGAGAAGGGTGTGTCACTAGATCTAGGAGTAGTCAGCCCTGCCCAATGGAGGAGTCACTTGATTTGTGTGTGTGTTCTAGGTGTCATCACAGCCTCGATACCAGAGTGAGGATCTGACACAGAGCAGGTGAGTGGAATGACAACAATGCTTTGGGGCAGACTGTTTTTGTGAGTGAGGTGGGAGCTGTCAGTTTATACAGGTGACCACTTGTGCTGCGGTTTGGCAGGTGATGGAGGTGAACAAGGTGTCCAAAAAAAAGAAGACTGAAGAAGATGCATCTGCCTGTCAAGGATGGCTCCCAAAGTCCTGTGGTGACCCTGACTGCCGTGAAAGCTAAGTGAAGGGATAGAAGGTGTTGGGCCCTCTTGAGCGTGTGTGTCTTGAGCGTGTGCTGCCAGGCTATCTAGTATGGTTGCCTCTCCTGGATGAGCGGTGTGCGAGAGTGATGTTTTGGGTGTCGCCCAGGAGACAGGGTGGGTGTGCTGGGGCAGGCAGCTCTAGTGTGTTTCTCTATGGTCTGTGTTGTCCCTATGTGTTCTCTTGCTCGGTTTTTGAGGTTGCTCTTGTTCTTCGGTGTTTTGGCATGCATCTAGCGCTATGGCAAGTAGGAAGTAGCATAATGTGGCCATAGTAGCCTGGAGCAGTGATTGGTGGGCCTCTGTCTTCCTTGTGCTTTATTGCTTCCTTTCTAAGGAGCAGGGATGGGCTGATTAGGCAGGTGGTGGTGTTGGCTTGTTTTTTCAGATGGAGAACACTGGTTGCAGGTTTTTCAAAAGAGATGGGAGGACGAGGGGTCCTGCCCTAATGAAAAGGGAGCTTGAGAGTGGTTGAAAAGAATGCTGTCATCTGTGGGCCTTCTCCCTGACTTGTTGCCTTGCGCCGCGCCCCCCTTCCCCGCCTTGTGCCCTTTATTGGTTTTGTCAAGACCCTGGCTCCTTATTGCTTGCATCTTTTGTCTCAGTCATTTGCCCTTAGCTATCCTCTTTATGCTATGGCTAGTGCTATTTGCATGTTGTAGGGCTTGTCTAGAGTATCTGAGTGTGTAGTGGTAGGTTAGGGCTTTCTGCCTGATGGTGTGTGTGTGTGCATGTTTCCTCATGTATGTATGTGGCTGTGTGTACATGTCTTGTTCTTTTTGTGTGGAGTAGAGTTTCCAGGTTCCCTCTTAGTGATCTGTTTTTCCTCTGCTCTTTCAGGTGCTGTATGGACCTTTTGCCTTCACAGCTGAGGAGTTGAGGTGAGGCAGAGTGACTGGAGAGAAGGGTGCATTCCTAGATCTAGGAGTAGTCACCCCTGCCCAATGGAGGAGTCGCTTGATTTGTGTGTGTTCTAGGTGTCATCACAGCCCCGATACCAGAGTGAGGATCTGACACAGAGCAGGTGAGCGGAATGACAACAATGCTTTGGGGCAGACTGTTTTTCTGAGTGAGGTTGCAGCTGTCAGTTTATACAGGCGACCACTTGTGCTGCGGTTTGGCAGGTGATGGAGGTGAACAAGGCCACCAAAATAAGAAGATTGAAGAAGATGCATCTGCCTGTCGAGGATGGCTCCCAAAGTCCTGTGGTGACCCCGTGCCCTGTGAAAGCTAAGTGAAGGGATAGAAGGTGTCGGGCTGTCTCGAGCGTGTGTGCATCTTGAGCGTGTGCTGCCAGGCTATCTAGTATGGTTGCCTCTCTTGGATGAGTGGTGCGTGAGTGATGATTTGGGTGTTGCACAGCAGACGGTGTGGGTGTGTTGGGGCAGGCAGGTCTGGTGTGTTTCTCTGGTCTGTGTTGTAGCTGTGTGTTGTTTTGCTCGGGTTTCAATGTTGCTCTAGTTGTTTGGGTTTTGGCATGCATCTAGCACTATGGCAAGTAGGAAGTAGCATAATGTGGCAATAGTAGCCTAGGGCAGTGATTGGTCAGCCTGTGTCTTCCTTTTGATTTGTTGGTTGATTTTTAAGAAGCAGGGATGGGTTGATCAGGCAGGTGGGTGTGTTGGTTTGTTTTTTCAGATGCAGAGCAGTGTTTGCAGATCTTTCAAAAGAGATGGGAGGACAAGGGGTCCAGGCCTAATGAGAGAGTGAGCTTGAGAGTGGTTGAAAAGAATGCTGTCATCTGTGGGTCTTCTCCTTGACTTGTTGCCTTGCGCCGCCGCCCCCCCCCTTGCGCCGCCGCCCCCCCCCTTGCGCCGCCGCCCCCCCCCTTGCGCCGCCGCCCCCCCCCTTGCGCCGCCGCCCCCCCCCTTGCGCCGCCGCCCCCCCCCTTGCGCCGCCGCCCCCCCCCTTGCGCCGCCGCCCCCCCCCTTGCGCCGCCGCCCCCCCCCCTTGCGCCGCCGCCCCCCCCCCTTGCGCCGCCGCCCCCCCCCCTTGCGCCGCCGCCCCCCCCCTTGCGCCGCCGCCCCCCCCCTTGCGCCGCCGCCCCCCCCCTTGCACCCTTTACTGGTTTTGTCAAGGCCCTGGCTCCTTATTGCTTGAATCTTTTTGTCTCAGTCATTTGCTCTTAGCTAACCTCTTTATGCTATGGCTAGCGCTATTTGAATGTTGTAGGGCTTGTCTAGAGCAGCTCAGTGTGTTGTGGTGGGTTAGGGCTTTCTGCCCGATGGTGTGTGTGCATGTTTGCTCGTGTGTGTGTGCGGTTGTGTGTACATGTCTTTTTCTTTTTGTGTTAGGTAGAGTTTCTCAGTTCCCTCTTAGTGATCTGTTTTTCCTCTGCTCTTTCAGGTGCTGTATGGACCTTTTGCCTTCACAGCTGAGGAGTTGAGGTGAGGCAGAGTGACTGGAGAGAAGAATGCGTTGCTATATCTAGCAGTAGTCACCCCTGCCCAATGGAGGAGTCGCTTGATTTGTGTGTGTGTTCTAGGTGTCATCACAGCCCTGATACCAGAGTGAGGATCTGACACAGAGCAGGCGAGCGGAATGACAGCAGTACTTTGGGGCAGACTGTTTTTGCGGGTGAGGTGGGAGCTGATGGTTTACACGGGTGACCACTTGTGCTGCGGTTTGGCAGGTGATGGATATGAACAAGGTCTCCAAAATAAGAAGTTTGAAGAAGATGCATCTGCCTGTCGAGGATGGCTCCCAAAGTCCTGTGGTGACCCTGTGTCCTGAAAAAGCTAAGTGAAGGGATAGAAGGTGTTGGGTTGTCTTGAGTGTGTGTGCGTCTTGAGCGTGTGCTGCCAGGCCATCTAGTATGGTTGCCTCTCTTGGGTGAGTGGTGCATGAGTGATGTTTTGGGTTTTGTACAGGAGGCAGTGTGGGTCTGCTGGGGCAGGCAGTTCCAGTGTGTTTCTCTCTGATCGGTGGTGTACCTGTATGGTGTTTTGCTCTGGTTTTGAGCTTGCTCTTGTTCTTTGGGTTTTGGCATGCATCTAGGACTATAGCAAGTAGGAAGTAGCGGAATGTGGCAACAATAGCCTGGAGCAGTGATTGGTCAGCCTGTGTCTCCCTCCAGATGTATTTATTGATTTCAAAGGAGTGGGGCGGGGCGTTGGTTAGGTGGATGGGTGTGTGTGTTTGTTTTTTCAGGTGGAGAGTAGTGTTTGCAGATTTCTCAAAAGAGATGGTCGGACAAAGGGTCGTGCCCTAATGAGAAGGTGAGCTTGAGAGTGGTTGGAAACAGAATGTTGTCCTTAGTGGACTTTGTTGCTGACTTGCCGCCTCGCGCCGCCCCCTTTGCCGCCTCGCGCCGCCCCCTTTGCCGCCTCGCGCCGCCCCCTTTGCCGCCTCGCGCCGCCCCCTTTATTGGTGTTGTGCCAAGGCCTTGGCTCCTTATTCTTTTCCGGGTAGGGTGTTTTTTGGTGGTGCTGAGTAACCCTGTTACTGGGTGTTTTCTGAACAGGTAGTGGCATTTGCCTATTCCAATAGGATATCTAATGGGTGCTGGTGCTAGGGCTGTTGTGGGTGTGGATGATGCTGCTTGTTTTCCTGGAATGTTGTTAAACTTGCATACTCAATGAGCTGTTTTATTTTCCAGGTTGTAGCTAGGATTTAGAAATTTTTAACTTAAAAAAAAAAAAAATCCCAGCCGGGGTTTTTTTTTTTTTCCCCGGCTGGGTTTTTTTTTTCCTCGGTCCCGGCCACTCCGCGAGGCGACGGTCGTCGCCAAAGTTCACACGGAGTCAGGTTCCGGGACCGGGGTTTTTTAGGCAGGGAGGTTTTTCGGGGCGCTCGGTAACCCGGTTACCGGGCGCTCTTTGAAAACCTGGTGGCGTTTGCCCATTACCGTGGAAGGCTACGTAGCGCGTGCCGGTGGCCGTGAGCGGGTGCGGTGCGATTGCAGAGGCGGGTGTTGCGATACCTCTGGAACTGATGCAGTGTGTGAGCGTATTCTGTTCTGGCTTCACTTTTACTGTAGGCTGTTACTGCTCTGGTCTTTCTGGGTTTCTTTGCAGGTGCCGAGTATGAGGAACGGAACGGTCACACATTCTATGTTTCCTCTCGGGATGGTAAACACGTTTCCTTTTCCCAACAGTTAGTTAGAAAAACACAACTGTAAATATTGCTCCAAAAATAAAAGATGTTGGAGTCTCTGTATTTTTTCTAATAAAGTTGGTTTTGTGGTCAGTCATTTCAAATAAAGATAATTTTGGTGGTGATGGTGTGTGTCTTGAAGTACATGCTTTCCTCTAAAACCTCTTTTTTCCTTGCCCTCTTAAATCTACTGTTTTGCCCTTTCCTCTTTATCCCTATATTTTCCTTTTTTCCCTTAATTTTATCCTTACCCTTGTAAAAATAAGAAGCCTGAATTTTGCAGTCTTCCTATTTTTTTGGGCTGCCTGTGCTGTGTGCTCCGCCTTCCTCTGTGCTCCGCCTTCCTCTGTGCTCCGCCTTCCTCTTTTGCTCCGCCTTCCTCTTTTGCTCCGCCTTCCTCTTTTGCTCCGCCTTCCTCTTTTGCTCTTTGCTCTACCATTCCTGTTTTCCTTTTTTCCTCTTATGCTCTTTGCTCTTTTGCTCTTTGCTCCGCCTTTCTCTTTTGCTCTTTTGCTCTTTGCTCTGTCTTTCTCTTTGCTCTTTTGCTCTTTGCTCTACCATTCCTGTTTTCCTTTTTTCCTCTTTTGCTCTTTGCTCTGCCTTTTTCTTTTGCTCTTTTGCTCTTTGCCCTGCCTTTCTCTTTTGCTCTTTGCCCTTCTCTTTTGCTCTTTTGCTCTTTTCCTCTTTGCTCTACTTTCCTTTTTTTCCTTTTTTGCTCTTTGCTCAACTTTTCTCTTTGCTCTTTTGCTCTTCCTTCCTTTTTCCAAGCATACTAGCTGGGAGTAAAAAAGTAAATAATACCAATAATTAAAATTTCAATTATTATTTGCTTTTTTACTCCCAGCTAGTATCCTTTTCTTGGCTAGATCTCATTGCATATGCAAATGAGCCTTGCCAACCCCCTAAATACTTATTATTTTTTCTTCTTTTTAGACATACCCTATCCACACAGCACCCAAGACATAAACAGAGCTAGACACAGGCACAATTAGCATAACAGGGGTTAGGGTTAGGGTTAGGGTTAGGGTTAGGGTTAGGGTTAGGGTTAGAAACAGCGGAGCCATTTAGGGTTAGGGTTAGGGTTAGGGTTAGGGTTAGGGTTAGGGTTAGGGTTAGGGTTAGGGTTAGGGTTAGGGTTAGGGTTAGGGTTAGGGTTAGGGTTAGAAACAGCGGAGCCATTTAGGGTTAGGGTTGGGGTTGGGGTTAGGGTTAGGGTTAGGGTTAGGGTTAGGGTTAGGGTTAGGGTTAGGGTTAGGGTTAGGGTTAGGGTTAGGGTTAGGGTTAGGGTTAGGGTTAGGGTTAGGGTTAGGGTTAGGGTTAGGGTTAGGGTTAGGGTTAGGGTTAGGGTTAGGGTTAGGGTTAGGGTTAGGGTTAGGGTTAGGGTTAGGGTTAGGGTTAGGGTTAGGGTTAGGGTTAGGGTTAGGGTTAGGGTTAGGGTTAGGGTTAGGGTTAGGGTTAGGGTTAGGGTTAGGGTTAGGGTTAGGGTTAGGGTTAGGGTTAGGGTTAGGGTTAGGGTTAGGGTTAGGGTTAGGGTTAGGGTTAGGGTTAGGGTTAGGGTTAGGGTTAGGGTTAGGGTTAGGGTTAGGGTTAGGGTTAGGGTTAGGGTTAGGGTTAGGGTTAGGGTTAGGGTTAGGGTTAGGGTTAGGGTTAGGGTTAGGGTTAGGGTTAGGGTTAGGGTTAGGGTTAGGGTTAGGGTTAGGGTTAGGGTTAGGGTTAGGGTTAGGGTTAGGGTTAGGGTTAGGGTTAGGGTTAGGGTTAGGGTTAGGGTTAGGGTTAGGGTTAGGGTTAGGGTTAGGGTTAGGGTTAGGGTTAGGGTTAGGGTTAGGGTTAGGGTTAGGGTTAGGGTTAGGGTTAGGGTTAGGGTTAGGGTTAGGGTTAGGGTTAGGGTTAGGGTTAGGGTTAGGGTTAGGGTTAGGGTTAGGGTTAGGGTTAGGGTTAGGGTTAGGGTTAGGGTTAGGGTTAGGGTTAGGGTTAGGGTTAGGGTTAGGGTTAGGGTTAGGGTTAGGGTTAGGGTTAGGGTTAGGGTTAGGGTTAGGGTTAGGGTTAGGGTTAGGGTTAGGGTTAGGGTTAGGGTTAGGGTTAGGGTTAGGGTTAGGGTTAGGGTTAGGGTTAGGGTTAGGGTTAGGGTTAGGGTTAGGGTTAGGGTTAGGGTTAGGGTTAGGGTTAGGGTTAGGGTTAGGGTTAGGGTTAGGGTTAGGGTTAGGGTTAGGGTTAGGGTTAGGGTTAGGGTTAGGGTTAGGGTTAGGGTTAGGGTTAGGGTTAGGGTTAGGGTTAGGGTTAGGGTTAGGGTTAGGGTTAGGGTTAGGGTTAGGGTTAGGGTTAGGGTTAGGGTTAGGGTTAGGGTTAGGGTTAGGGTTAGGGTTAGGGTTAGGGTTAGGGTTAGGGTTAGGGTTAGGGTTAGGGTTAGGGTTAGGGTTAGGGTTAGGGTTAGGGTTAGGGTTAGGGTTAGGGTTAGGGTTAGGGTTAGGGTTAGGGTTAGGGTTAGGGTTAGGGTTAGGGTTAGGGTTAGGGTTAGGGTTAGGGTTAGGGTTAGGGTTAGGGTTAGGGTTAGGGTTAGGGTTAGGGTTAGGGTTAGGGTTAGGGTTAGGGTTAGGGTTAGGGTTAGGGTTAGGGTTAGGGTTAGGGTTAGGGTTAGGGTTAGGGTTAGGGTTAGGGTTAGGGTTAGGGTTAGGGTTAGGGTTAGGGTTAGGGTTAGGGTTAGGGTTAGGGTTAGGGTTAGGGTTAGGGTTAGGGTTAGGGTTAGGGTTAGGGTTAGGGTTAGGGTTAGGGTTAGGGTTAGGGTTAGGGTTAGGGTTAGGGTTAGGGTTAGGGTTAGGGTTAGGGTTAGGGTTAGGGTTAGGGTTAGGGTTAGGGTTAGGGTTAGGGTTAGGGTTAGGGTTAGGGTTAGGGTTAGGGTTAGGGTTAGGGTTAGGGTTAGGGTTAGGGTTAGGGTTAGGGTTAGGGTTAGGGTTAGGGTTAGGGTTAGGGTTAGGGTTAGGGTTAGGGTTAGGGTTAGGGTTAGGGTTAGGGTTAGGGTTAGGGTTAGGGTTAGGGTTAGGGTTAGGGTTAGGGTTAGGGTTAGGGTTAGGGTTAGGGTTAGGGTTAGGGTTAGGGTTAGGGTTAGGGTTAGGGTTAGGGTTAGGGTTAGGGTTAGGGTTAGGGTTAGGGTTAGGGTTAGGGTTAGGGTTAGGGTTAGGGTTAGGGTTAGGGTTAGGGTTAGGGTTAGGGTTAGGGTTAGGGTTAGGGTTAGGGTTAGGGTTAGGGTTAGGGTTAGGGTTAGGGTTAGGGTTAGGGTTAGGGTTAGGGTTAGGGTTAGGGTTAGGGTTAGGGTTAGGGTTAGGGTTAGGGTTAGGGTTAGGGTTAGGGTTAGGGTTAGGGTTAGGGTTAGGGTTAGGGTTAGGGTTAGGGTTAGGGTTAGGGTTAGGGTTAGGGTTAGGGTTAGGGTTAGGGTTAGGGTTAGGGTTAGGGTTAGGGTTAGGGTTAGGGTTAGGGTTAGGGTTAGGGTTAGGGTTAGGGTTAGGGTTAGGGTTAGGGTTAGGGTTAGGGTTAGGGTTAGGGTTAGGGTTAGGGTTAGGGTTAGGGTTAGGGTTAGGGTTAGGGTTAGGGTTAGGGTTAGGGTTAGGGTTAGGGTTAGGGTTAGGGTTAGGGTTAGGGTTAGGGTTAGGGTTAGGGTTAGGGTTAGGGTTAGGGTTAGGGTTAGGGTTAGGGTTAGGGTTAGGGTTAGGGTTAGGGTTAGGGTTAGGGTTAGGGTTAGGGTTAGGGTTAGGGTTAGGGTTAGGGTTAGGGTTAGGGTTAGGGTTAGGGTTAGGGTTAGGGTTAGGGTTAGGGTTAGGGTTAGGGTTAGGGTTAGGGTTAGGGTTAGGGTTAGGGTTAGGGTTAGGGTTAGGGTTAGGGTTAGGGTTAGGGTTAGGGTTAGGGTTAGGGTTAGGGTTAGGGTTAGGGTTAGGGTTAGGGTTAGGGTTAGGGTTAGGGTTAGGGTTAGGGTTAGGGTTAGGGTTAGGGTTAGGGTTAGGGTTAGGGTTAGGGTTAGGGTTAGGGTTAGGGTTAGGGTTAGGGTTAGGGTTAGGGTTAGGGTTAGGGTTAGGGTTAGGGTTAGGGTTAGGGTTAGGGTTAGGGTTAGGGTTAGGGTTAGGGTTAGGGTTAGGGTTAGGGTTAGGGTTAGGGTTAGGGTTAGGGTTAGGGTTAGGGTTAGGGTTAGGGTTAGGGTTAGGGTTAGGGTTAGGGTTAGGGTTAGGGTTAGGGTTAGGGTTAGGGTTAGGGTTAGGGTTAGGGTTAGGGTTAGGGTTAGGGTTAGGGTTAGGGTTAGGGTTAGGGTTAGGGTTAGGGTTAGGGTTAGGGTTAGGGTTAGGGTTAGGGTTAGGGTTAGGGTTAGGGTTAGGGTTAGGGTTAGGGTTAGGGTTAGGGTTAGGGTTAGGGTTAGGGTTAGGGTTAGGGTTAGGGTTAGGGTTAGGGTTAGGGTTAGGGTTAGGGTTAGGGTTAGGGTTAGGGTTAGGGTTAGGGTTAGGGTTAGGGTTAGGGTTAGGGTTAGGGTTAGGGTTAGGGTTAGGGTTAGGGTTAGGGTTAGGGTTAGGGTTAGGGTTAGGGTTAGGGTTAGGGTTAGGGTTAGGGTTAGGGTTAGGGTTAGGGTTAGGGTTAGGGTTAGGGTTAGGGTTAGGGTTAGGGTTAGGGTTAGGGTTAGGGTTAGGGTTAGGGTTAGGGTTAGGGTTAGGGTTAGGGTTAGGGTTAGGGTTAGGGTTAGGGTTAGGGTTAGGGTTAGGGTTAGGGTTAGGGTTAGGGTTAGGGTTAGGGTTAGGGTTAGGGTTAGGGTTAGGGTTAGGGTTAGGGTTAGGGTTAGGGTTAGGGTTAGGGTTAGGGTTAGGGTTAGGGTTAGGGTTAGGGTTAGGGTTAGGGTTAGGGTTAGGGTTAGGGTTAGGGTTAGGGTTAGGGTTAGGGTTAGGGTTAGGGTTAGGGTTAGGGTTAGGGTTAGGGTTAGGGTTAGGGTTAGGGTTAGGGTTAGGGTTAGGGTTAGGGTTAGGGTTAGGGTTAGGGTTAGGGTTAGGGTTAGGGTTAGGGTTAGGGTTAGGGTTAGGGTTAGGGTTAGGGTTAGGGTTAGGGTTAGGGTTAGGGTTAGGGTTAGGGTTAGGGTTAGGGTTAGGGTTAGGGTTAGGGTTAGGGTTAGGGTTAGGGTTAGGGTTAGGGTTAGGGTTAGGGTTAGGGTTAGGGTTAGGGTTAGGGTTAGGGTTAGGGTTAGGGTTAGGGTTAGGGTTAGGGTTAGGGTTAGGGTTAGGGTTAGGGTTAGGGTTAGGGTTAGGGTTAGGGTTAGGGTTAGGGTTAGGGTTAGGGTTAGGGTTAGGGTTAGGGTTAGGGTTAGGGTTAGGGTTAGGGTTAGGGTTAGGGTTAGGGTTAGGGTTAGGGTTAGGGTTAGGGTTAGGGTTAGGGTTAGGGTTAGGGTTAGGGTTAGGGTTAGGGTTAGGGTTAGGGTTAGGGTTAGGGTTAGGGTTAGGGTTAGGGTTAGGGTTAGGGTTAGGGTTAGGGTTAGGGTTAGGGTTAGGGTTAGGGTTAGGGTTAGGGTTAGGGTTAGGGTTAGGGTTAGGGTTAGGGTTAGGGTTAGGGTTAGGGTTAGGGTTAGGGTTAGGGTTAGGGTTAGGGTTAGGGTTAGGGTTAGGGTTAGGGTTAGGGTTAGGGTTAGGGTTAGGGTTAGGGTTAGGGTTAGGGTTAGGGTTAGGGTTAGGGTTAGGGTTAGGGTTAGGGTTAGGGTTAGGGTTAGGGTTAGGGTTAGGGTTAGGGTTAGGGTTAGGGTTAGGGTTAGGGTTAGGGTTAGGGTTAGGGTTAGGGTTAGGGTTAGGGTTAGGGTTAGGGTTAGGGTTAGGGTTAGGGTTAGGGTTAGGGTTAGGGTTAGGGTTAGGGTTAGGGTTAGGGTTAGGGTTAGGGTTAGGGTTAGGGTTAGGGTTAGGGTTAGGGTTAGGGTTAGGGTTAGGGTTAGGGTTAGGGTTAGGGTTAGGGTTAGGGTTAGGGTTAGGGTTAGGGTTAGGGTTAGGGTTAGGGTTAGGGTTAGGGTTAGGGTTAGGGTTAGGGTTAGGGTTAGGGTTAGGGTTAGGGTTAGGGTTAGGGTTAGGGTTAGGGTTAGGGTTAGGGTTAGGGTTAGGGTTAGGGTTAGGGTTAGGGTTAGGGTTAGGGTTAGGGTTAGGGTTAGGGTTAGGGTTAGGGTTAGGGTTAGGGTTAGGGTTAGGGTTAGGGTTAGGGTTAGGGTTAGGGTTAGGGTTAGGGTTAGGGTTAGGGTTAGGGTTAGGGTTAGGGTTAGGGTTAGGGTTAGGGTTAGGGTTAGGGTTAGGGTTAGGGTTAGGGTTAGGGTTAGGGTTAGGGTTAGGGTTAGGGTTAGGGTTAGGGTTAGGGTTAGGGTTAGGGTTAGGGTTAGGGTTAGGGTTAGGGTTAGGGTTAGGGTTAGGGTTAGGGTTAGGGTTAGGGTTAGGGTTAGGGTTAGGGTTAGGGTTAGGGTTAGGGTTAGGGTTAGGGTTAGGGTTAGGGTTAGGGTTAGGGTTAGGGTTAGGGTTAGGGTTAGGGTTAGGGTTAGGGTTAGGGTTAGGGTTAGGGTTAGGGTTAGGGTTAGGGTTAGGGTTAGGGTTAGGGTTAGGGTTAGGGTTAGGGTTAGGGTTAGGGTTAGGGTTAGGGTTAGGGTTAGGGTTAGGGTTAGGGTTAGGGTTAGGGTTAGGGTTAGGGTTAGGGTTAGGGTTAGGGTTAGGGTTAGGGTTAGGGTTAGGGTTAGGGTTAGGGTTAGGGTTAGGGTTAGGGTTAGGGTTAGGGTTAGGGTTAGGGTTAGGGTTAGGGTTAGGGTTAGGGTTAGGGTTAGGGTTAGGGTTAGGGTTAGGGTTAGGGTTAGGGTTAGGGTTAGGGTTAGGGTTAGGGTTAGGGTTAGGGTTAGGGTTAGGGTTAGGGTTAGGGTTAGGGTTAGGGTTAGGGTTAGGGTTAGGGTTAGGGTTAGGGTTAGGGTTAGGGTTAGGGTTAGGGTTAGGGTTAGGGTTAGGGTTAGGGTTAGGGTTAGGGTTAGGGTTAGGGTTAGGGTTAGGGTTAGGGTTAGGGTTAGGGTTAGGGTTAGGGTTAGGGTTAGGGTTAGGGTTAGGGTTAGGGTTAGGGTTAGGGTTAGGGTTAGGGTTAGGGTTAGGGTTAGGGTTAGGGTTAGGGTTAGGGTTAGGGTTAGGGTTAGGGTTAGGGTTAGGGTTAGGGTTAGGGTTAGGGTTAGGGTTAGGGTTAGGGTTAGGGTTAGGGTTAGGGTTAGGGTTAGGGTTAGGGTTAGGGTTAGGGTTAGGGTTAGGGTTAGGGTTAGGGTTAGGGTTAGGAGGTTAGGGTTAGGGTTAGGGTTAGGGTTAGGGTTAGGGTTAGGGTTAGGGTTAGGGTTAGGGTTAGGGTTAGGGTTAGGGTTAGGGTTAGGGTTAGGGTTAGGGTTAGGGTTAGGGTTAGGGTTAGGGTTAGGGTTAGGGTTAGGGTTAGGGTTAGGGTTAGGGTTAGGGTTAGGGTTAGGGTTAGGGTTAGGGTTAGGGTTAGGGTTAGGGTTAGGGTTAGGGTTAGGGTTAGGGTTAGGGTTAGGGTTAGGGTTAGGGTTAGGGTTAGGGTTAGGGTTAGGGTTAGGGTTAGGGTTAGGGTTAGGGTTAGGGTTAGGGTTAGGGTTAGGGTTAGGGTTAGGGTTAGGGTTAGGGTTAGGGTTAGGGTTAGGGTTAGGGTTAGGGTTAGGGTTAGGGTTAGGGTTAGGGTTAGGGTTAGGGTTAGGGTTAGGGTTAGGGTTAGGGTTAGGGTTAGGGTTAGGGTTAGGGTTAGGGTTAGGGTTAGGGTTAGGGTTAGGGTTAGGGTTAGGGTTAGGGTTAGGGTTAGGGTTAGGGTTAGGGTTAGGGTTAGGGTTAGGGTTAGGGTTAGGGTTAGGGTTAGGGTTAGGGTTAGGGTTAGGGTTAGGGTTAGGGTTAGGGTTAGGGTTAGGGTTAGGGTTAGGGTTAGGGTTAGGGTTAGGGTTAGGGTTAGGGTTAGGGTTAGGGTTAGGGTTAGGGTTAGGGTTAGGGTTAGGGTTAGGGTTAGGGTTAGGGTTAGGGTTAGGGTTAGGGTTAGGGTTAGGGTTAGGGTTAGGGTTAGGGTTAGGGTTAGGGTTAGGGTTAGGGTTAGGGTTAGGGTTAGGGTTAGGGTTAGGGTTAGGGTTAGGGTTAGGGTTAGGGTTAGGGTTAGGGTTAGGGTTAGGGTTAGGGTTAGGGTTAGGGTTAGGGTTAGGGTTAGGGTTAGGGTTAGGGTTAGGGTTAGGGTTAGGGTTAGGGTTAGGGTTAGGGTTAGGGTTAGGGTTAGGGTTAGGGTTAGGGTTAGGGTTAGGGTTAGGGTTAGGGTTAGGGTTAGGGTTAGGGTTAGGGTTAGGGTTAGGGTTAGGGTTAGGGTTAGGGTTAGGGTTAGGGTTAGGGTTAGGGTTAGGGTTAGGGTTAGGGTTAGGGTTAGGGTTAGGGTTAGGGTTAGGGTTAGGGTTAGGGTTAGGGTTAGGGTTAGGGTTAGGGTTAGGGTTAGGGTTAGGGTTAGGGTTAGGGTTAGGGTTAGGGTTAGGGTTAGGGTTAGGGTTAGGGTTAGGGTTAGGGTTAGGGTTAGGGTTAGGGTTAGGGTTAGGGTTAGGGTTAGGGTTAGGGTTAGGGTTAGGGTTAGGGTTAGGGTTAGGGTTAGGGTTAGGGTTAGGGTTAGGGTTAGGGTTAGGGTTAGGGTTAGGGTTAGGGTTAGGGTTAGGGTTAGGGTTAGGGTTAGGGTTAGGGTTAGGGTTAGGGTTAGGGTTAGGGTTAGGGTTAGGGTTAGGGTTAGGGTTAGGGTTAGGGTTAGGGTTAGGGTTAGGGTTAGGGTTAGGGTTAGGGTTAGGGTTAGGGTTAGGGTTAGGGTTAGGGTTAGGGTTAGGGTTAGGGTTAGGGTTAGGGTTAGGGTTAGGGTTAGGGTTAGGGTTAGGGTTAGGGTTAGGGTTAGGGTTAGGGTTAGGGTTAGGGTTAGGGTTAGGGTTAGGGTTAGGGTTAGGGTTAGGGTTAGGGTTAGGGTTAGGGTTAGGGTTAGGGTTAGGGTTAGGGTTAGGGTTAGGGTTAGGGTTAGGGTTAGGGTTAGGGTTAGGGTTAGGGTTAGGGTTAGGGTTAGGGTTAGGGTTAGGGTTAGGGTTAGGGTTAGGGTTAGGGTTAGGGTTAGGGTTAGGGTTAGGGTTAGGGTTAGGGTTAGGGTTAGGGTTAGGGTTAGGGTTAGGGTTAGGGTTAGGGTTAGGGTTAGGGTTAGGGTTAGGGTTAGGGTTAGGGTTAGGGTTAGGGTTAGGGTTAGGGTTAGGGTTAGGGTTAGGGTTAGGGTTAGGGTTAGGGTTAGGGTTAGGGTTAGGGTTAGGGTTAGGGTTAGGGTTAGGGTTAGGGTTAGGGTTAGGGTTAGGGTTAGGGTTAGGGTTAGGGTTAGGGTTAGGGTTAGGGTTAGGGTTAGGGTTAGGGTTAGGGTTAGGGTTAGGGTTAGGGTTAGGGTTAGGGTTAGGGTTAGGGTTAGGGTTAGGGTTAGGGTTAGGGTTAGGGTTAGGGTTAGGGTTAGGGTTAGGGTTAGGGTTAGGGTTAGGGTTAGGGTTAGGGTTAGGGTTAGGGTTAGGGTTAGGGTTAGGGTTAGGGTTAGGGTTAGGGTTAGGGTTAGGGTTAGGGTTAGGGTTAGGGTTAGGGTTAGGGTTAGGGTTAGGGTTAGGGTTAGGGTTAGGGTTAGGGTTAGGGTTAGGGTTAGGGTTAGGGTTAGGGTTAGGGTTAGGGTTAGGGTTAGGGTTAGGGTTAGGGTTAGGGTTAGGGTTAGGGTTAGGGTTAGGGTTAGGGTTAGGGTTAGGGTTAGGGTTAGGGTTAGGGTTAGGGTTAGGGTTAGGGTTAGGGTTAGGGTTAGGGTTAGGGTTAGGGTTAGGGTTAGGGTTAGGGTTAGGGTTAGGGTTAGGGTTAGGGTTAGGGTTAGGGTTAGGGTTAGGGTTAGGGTTAGGGTTAGGGTTAGGGTTAGGGTTAGGGTTAGGGTTAGGGTTAGGGTTAGGGTTAGGGTTAGGGTTAGGGTTAGGGTTAGGGTTAGGGTTAGGGTTAGGGTTAGGGTTAGGGTTAGGGTTAGGGTTAGGGTTAGGGTTAGGGTTAGGGTTAGGGTTAGGGTTAGGGTTAGGGTTAGGGTTAGGGTTAGGGTTAGGGTTAGGGTTAGGGTTAGGGTTAGGGTTAGGGTTAGGGTTAGGGTTAGGGTTAGGGTTAGGGTTAGGGTTAGGGTTAGGGTTAGGGTTAGGGTTAGGGTTAGGGTTAGGGTTAGGGTTAGGGTTAGGGTTAGGGTTAGGGTTAGGGTTAGGGTTAGGGTTAGGGTTAGGGTTAGGGTTAGGGTTAGGGTTAGGGTTAGGGTTAGGGTTAGGGTTAGGGTTAGGGTTAGGGTTAGGGTTAGGGTTAGGGTTAGGGTTAGGGTTAGGGTTAGGGTTAGGGTTAGGGTTAGGGTTAGGGTTAGGGTTAGGGTTAGGGTTAGGGTTAGGGTTAGGGTTAGGGTTAGGGTTAGGGTTAGGGTTAGGGTTAGGGTTAGGGTTAGGGTTAGGGTTAGGGTTAGGGTTAGGGTTAGGGTTAGGGTTAGGGTTAGGGTTAGGGTTAGGGTTAGGGTTAGGGTTAGGGTTAGGGTTAGGGTTAGGGTTAGGGTTAGGGTTAGGGTTAGGGTTAGGGTTAGGGTTAGGGTTAGGGTTAGGGTTAGGGTTAGGGTTAGGGTTAGGGTTAGGGTTAGGGTTAGGGTTAGGGTTAGGGTTAGGGTTAGGGTTAGGGTTAGGGTTAGGGTTAGGGTTAGGGTTAGGGTTAGGGTTAGGGTTAGGGTTAGGGTTAGGGTTAGGGTTAGGGTTAGGGTTAGGGTTAGGGTTAGGGTTAGGGTTAGGGTTAGGGTTAGGGTTAGGGTTAGGGTTAGGGTTAGGGTTAGGGTTAGGGTTAGGGTTAGGGTTAGGGTTAGGGTTAGGGTTAGGGTTAGGGTTAGGGTTAGGGTTAGGGTTAGGGTTAGGGTTAGGGTTAGGGTTAGGGTTAGGGTTAGGGTTAGGGTTAGGGTTAGGGTTAGGGTTAGGGTTAGGGTTAGGGTTAGGGTTAGGGTTAGGGTTAGGGTTAGGGTTAGGGTTAGGGTTAGGGTTAGGGTTAGGGTTAGGGTTAGGGTTAGGGTTAGGGTTAGGGTTAGGGTTAGGGTTAGGGTTAGGGTTAGGGTTAGGGTTAGGGTTAGGGTTAGGGTTAGGGTTAGGGTTAGGGTTAGGGTTAGGGTTAGGGTTAGGGTTAGGGTTAGGGTTAGGGTTAGGGTTAGGGTTAGGGTTAGGGTTAGGGTTAGGGTTAGGGTTAGGGTTAGGGTTAGGGTTAGGGTTAGGGTTAGGGTTAGGGTTAGGGTTAGGGTTAGGGTTAGGGTTAGGGTTAGGGTTAGGGTTAGGGTTAGGGTTAGGGTTAGGGTTAGGGTTAGGGTTAGGGTTAGGGTTAGGGTTAGGGTTAGGGTTAGGGTTAGGGTTAGGGTTAGGGTTAGGGTTAGGGTTAGGGTTAGGGTTAGGGTTAGGGTTAGGGTTAGGGTTAGGGTTAGGGTTAGGGTTAGGGTTAGGGTTAGGGTTAGGGTTAGGGTTAGGGTTAGGGTTAGGGTTAGGGTTAGGGTTAGGGTTAGGGTTAGGGTTAGGGTTAGGGTTAGGGTTAGGGTTAGGGTTAGGGTTAGGGTTAGGGTTAGGGTTAGGGTTAGGGTTAGGGTTAGGGTTAGGGTTAGGGTTAGGGTTAGGGTTAGGGTTAGGGTTAGGGTTAGGGTTAGGGTTAGGGTTAGGGTTAGGGTTAGGGTTAGGGTTAGGGTTAGGGTTAGGGTTAGGGTTAGGGTTAGGGTTAGGGTTAGGGTTAGGGTTAGGGTTAGGGTTAGGGTTAGGGTTAGGGTTAGGGTTAGGGTTAGGGTTAGGGTTAGGGTTAGGGTTAGGGTTAGGGTTAGGGTTAGGGTTAGGGTTAGGGTTAGGGTTAGGGTTAGGGTTAGGGTTAGGGTTAGGGTTAGGGTTAGGGTTAGGGTTAGGGTT
>NW_028289947.1:0-37464 GCF_059628265.1 Tinamus guttatus
CTTGTAAACAGCCCAGCTCCCGCCTCATCCAAAAACACAGTGTGCCCCAAAGCATTGCTGTCATTCTGCTCACCTGCACAGTGTCAGATCCTCACTCCAATATCAGGGCAGTGATGACACCTAGAACAAACACAAGTGAAGTGACTCATCCATTGGACAGGGTTGACTACTCCTAGATCTAGTGACACACCATTCTATCCAGTCACTCTGCCTCACCTCCAACCTGCAACCGGGAAGGTAAAAGGCCCCCGCAGCACCTGAAAAAGCAGAGGAAAAACAGATCACCAAAAGGGAGCCTGGCAACACCCCACCACACAAAAAGGACAAGATGTATACACACACACACACACACGCAGTCAGGCAGAAAGATGTCTGGCCACAGACAAGAGCCTGCCCCTTTTGTCCGGCCGCACAAAACCAGCTGCCATCTGCCTGTACGATGCTGGCAAGCGAAGCCAGCACAAGACAACGGATGCCTCCCAACGCTAGCACCGCACAGTATGGACTCGCTCCAGTAGCCGCAGCGAGCGAGGGCAACAGCAGGACTCGAGCAAGACGGAGCGAAGCTACGACGCAAACCTCAGACAGGCTGGAGCTGTCCGTTTTCACATACCCTCACTTCCTACACTCACAACCTGTTCTGTGAATCGATGGGCGGGGGCAGAAGAACCGGACACAGAGAGGAATGGTCGCATTTGCTCTTAACATCAAATAATACAGAAATAAAGTGATACATCTAACAAAACAATAAACTTACTATACACCAGGTTTAAAAACAGACTAAACGAGCAAGGTGAAGCATTCAACCCTTACTATACGAGCAAGAGGATAGCAATTAAGAAAAGATAAGTCACCAATTGCCTAAAAATAGTAGCATCATCCAGATCCGCAGCAGCTGGGAGCCCCTGTTGCAGCGAGGATTTGGAGAACCTTCCCGGCAACTGGGAGGTCTTACGCGTGCGTCCACCCGTAAGCGAGGTCTCCAAGTCGCAGCAAGAGGGCCCAGCTTTTAGAGAACCAAAAGGGCAAAGCTTGCCTTTTCTTTTGTGAGCGGTAATATCTGGTATTGTCCTACTTTCCTTATCATCCGGACCGGACCTGGCCAGGGCGCCGCTTCGGATGGGAAAGTTTCTTTCAAGGCCAGAAACGCACACACGAGAACCTACAAAAGTTACAGTCCTACAAGCCTACGTGCAGGTAGCATAACCAATCTGTTGGAAAGGCACGAGTCGGCATACGTGTTCTACAGGCAAGTTCTTCATACTTTCACAAAGGCAGAGCTGTCTTCAGCTGTAAGTCAACTCTGACTTGGCCTGCGGTTCAGGCCCTAGCACCCACAACACCCCCTGCCTCTGCCTCGCACCACCGCGCTCGTGAGCGATAGGCCTCCGATCTGCCCTCAGTGGCAGCGCCCTGTCTGAGATCAAGTCAGCTGAGCGTCTGCAGTGCTCTGAATCACCATCACTCTTTACAATGAGTCCTCAACCGTGGATGGACCCTCTCACACACACGCACACAGCCACATGCACACGACACCCCAACACCCTTTGCCTCTCTACTTAGCTGTGGAGGCAGGCAAGCTAGGTCACCGACGGGCCTTGATGGACGTCCTCAATGGCAGACGATGCGCATCCTCTTTTGTCTTCCTCAGGGTGACCCGTTCACCTTCATGCCCTGCCAAAGCAAAGCGGTCTCTCCACTGCCTGTCACTGACAGCCTTGATAGCAAGAGTCACCTCCACCAGAGCGCAAAGAGCTGCTCACCTGTGGCACACAGATTCCAAATGTCTGCGTCGTGGCTAGGGCAAAATCCTCAGTACCTGGAAAACGCAAAACACGACTCTGTCAACAGGCCACACACCACAAACCTGCTGCATGCGGTAAGAATGCCCTCCACCAAAATGCTCCGTCACGTGCCCTCCCAGAAAAGGCCAGAACAGCACCCAAAAAGGCAGAGCAAAAACCATCACCAAGAGGCAAGACACCACCAGGCACAGCATAATATATCTCAGACCTGACAAACCTCCTCACTCACCTGCCCAGAGTCCTAGAGGGGCACTCGGCTGCTCCTCTCCACAACTTCCCAGAAAAACCTGCAAACGCATAGACAGGATCACTCCTTGAGGGGATGCCAAAAAGCACACGCTCTCCACAGCAATGCACTGCCCCCTCCCCTTGTCCCCCAACACCTTTACCCGCTTCACTCACCCATCCCAAATGCCAGGCTACGTGCCCCAAGCCCCGGGCCCTCCCAGCACCTGTCAAAGCAGAACAGCGGGCAACGGGGACGGGGCAGCGCGACAGCCCCTCTGCTCTAGGCGCCGCTTCCTCCTCCAGGACGCGAGCGACACGCTCCCCGCCTTGCTCCGCACCTACACGCACAGAGAAAAAAAGGCATCAGGGAACCTGCGAGCCACGACACCCTGCATCCGGTAACTCCTCCCTAGCTCACCTTCTCATTCAGGCCCAACAACCCTGAGGCCTGCTGGAAACAGCTCTGCCTCAGAGCTGCCCGCTCTCGCACACCCTCCCTTTCCAACACGCGCGCCACACTGTCTCTGCCTCACCCACCACGTGCTCGTCCAGAAGTGGCCGCCTCCAGTCTGCCCTCACCCTCGGTAGCAGCACACGCTCAGTCCGGATGCCCCAACGTGCTGTGCCCCTGAGCAGAGCTTTCGCAGTACTCGGTGTCACCATCGCTCTCCGCAATGCATCCTCAACAGGGGCCGCGGCCTCCCTGAGCTCTCAGCGGACTGTCACCTGCCAAAACAAAGGGCAAGCAGTCACCTATGTGCCAGGCAGCCTCAGCTGCCAAAACCTCCAAAGCACGCTCTGCTCACCAGCAGCCTGCCGCTGGCCAGGCCACGCTCGCCAAGCCCACAAGGGGCAATACCTGAATCTGCTCCCCTGAAAGGCTCAGATGTCATCAGGAAGAACCCAAGCGTGACCTGAAAAGACCAAAGACATCACTGAGAGGCTGCTCAACAGCACCTGGTGCACAAGAACTTTCGGATCCAATAAGCAGCCCCCTTCTCTCACCTGCTGAGGCTCTCGTCAGCGCTCCGCTCCTCCCCTCCTCAACTTGCTGAAAGATTCTGCAAAGACAGGAAAATCACGTGCTGCAGCAAAACTGGCAAGGCCAGGGAGCGTTCTGTCCCACACCTTTACCTGCTCCGCTCGCTCCCGCTGAGCCCTGGGGAAGCTGTCGCAGCACCTGTAGAAGCAGAACGGCAGGGGACAACAGGCATGGCGCCAGCAAGGCCACCTCCCTCCGCTGACCTCTGCCTCCTCTCGCAGAACGACGGTCGCCTCTCCGCGCTCGCTCGGGACGCGGGCCAGCCGCTCGCAGCGTTCCTCCACACCTGCACACGCAAAGCAAAAGGCTATCAGAGGACCCGCTAACCACAAGGCTCCTGCTGCAGCAGCAACCCTGCAGCTCGGCTTCTTACTCGGGCATGACCCTTTCTTCCTCTGTCTCCGTAGGGCCTCCTGGGAACACCCCACTGCACCTGGAACAAAGCAAGACCATGGCAAGACCAACTACAAGCAGCCCCCAGCGCGGCCCATCAATCACCACTCCGGTCTCTCACCGCCACACTCTACACGCACTGTGAACACACACCAGCAAGGCAGCTCCAGCCCCGGACAGACACACACACACACAGCAGGTGCAAACATAAAGCAAGACTCTGCACGAAGAACCACCACCACGTATCAAACACTGAGCGCCAGAAAGCCCGAGGAAGGCACAAGCGCCGACTCTGGCGTTCTAGACAAGCCTGGAAGAGAATCAAAAGCCGTCGCCCACAGCGGAAGGGGCCGGCAAGAAGGACCTGAGACCTTGGGGAAGCGAACCCCAACAAGGCACCAGGAAGATGATAGACGAGACCGGCCTCAGAAGAGGAAGGAGCCGTGTCAGGGATTACAGCAGGTCTATAGAATCCCTGTCTCCTTTGGTGGAGAACGCTAACCTTGAAAGGATCAGCGTGTATCTATGAGAGAGGGAATTCACACAGACAGAGCAGAAAGTTATTGACAAGTTTAAGGAGGTTTTGGCCACAGAGCAGAAAGTGGCCAAGCCAGGAATAGTCCAGTCATAACTCTGTTCCTAGCTACCGTCCTTTGTATTCCTCACCAACAAGCAGCAGCCACGACGAGGAAAGCTCGGTATTTGGCAAGCAATAAAGCATAGCTTGCATTGCATCTACCCCCAGTGGTTTGTGTTTTTGGCCACCACAACTGCGACAGAGCAGCCGACGACGCCTCAGTGACCAATGCAAATAGAACCGGCCGCCCCTTCGGAGTCCCACGTGCAACCCAAAAGGAGATCCATTGGCACAAGGAAGACGACAACGGGTCCGGCGACTCAAAAACTCAATGGCCAGCCAGAAAGGCCCAAGGTTGTGACAACACAGGAAACAAAACCGTGAAAGGGCACCAGGGCAGCGCAAGAGCTGTCTGGCCACAACCGACGCCTCCGGCGCTAGCGGTGTTCCGGAAGCACAACCGACGAGAGCACCACCCAGAGCCGAGCGAAAGAGCCGAGCTGCAACGCAAATCACAAGCTACGGAACAACGGAGACATATATATATATAATTTTATATATATATTTTTTAAATATCTGAAGCAAGAGCAGGGAAAATTGTGCCAGCTTAGGCACAATTTGAGCGCTGCAGAAAGGAGGCAGGCAAAAGTAGCAAGGTACTTCCATACCGGTACGCGTTTTGCCAATTGACGGGGCGGGGGCCGGTGGAAAGAACCGGACACCAAGGCAAAGAACAGCAGTGTTTCTATTAGTATCAAATAATACATATAGAAAACAATACATCTAACAAAATAATAAGCTTACTAAGCCCTGGATTTTATCAACAAGCGGAACAAGCAAAGTAATTTAGCAGGGAGGGATAAGTAGAGATTGCTATTAAAGATTGATGTGTTAATGCTTGCATCTTTGGGGCTGCTGCAGGTATGAAACAAAAACACCCTAGTCAAACAACAACAGAAAAATAATAATAATAAAACACTCTGAATTTGTCACTGAGCACTCACAGGTGCCACTGCCCCTCCAGGTGAGGCACTTAGGGACATGGTTTAGGAAGCTTGGTGGGGAGGCGTTTGCAGTCGGCCCTGATGATCTTAAAGGTCTTTTCCAACCATAATGATTCTGCTATACACTTAACCATTACTCTACGGGAAAGAGATCAGTGATTAAGGAAAAGATACGTCCCCAATTGCCTAAAAGCATCATCCAGATCCGCAGCGGCTGGGGAGCCCCTGTTGCAGCGAGGATTTGGAGAACCTTCCCAGCAACTGGGAGGTCTTACGCGGTGCGTCCACCCGTAAGCGAGGTCTCCAAAGTCGCAGCAAGAGGGCCCAGCTTTTAAAGGATCAATTTGGCAAAACTTGCCTTTTCCTTTGTGAGCGGTAATATCTGGTATTGTCCTACTTTCCTTATCATCCGAGACCGGGACCTGGCCAGGGCCCCGGCTTCAGACGGGAAAGCTTCCTTCGAGGCCAGAAACGCACGCATGAGAACCTGCAAAAGTCACAATTCTACAAGCCTACGTGCAGGTTGGGCTAAGCAGTTCTACAGGTGAGTTCTGTATACTTCTACAGAGGCCAAGCCGTATTCATCTGTAAGCCCAGAGAGGTATAGATTTCCCGAGCCAAGTTCCTGCCGCAAACGAAACGTTTGACACTGCACGGTAAGGAGGACTAAAACAGCGCACAGTAAAAACAATGCTTTCCAGTCTTGGCAGCAGGAAGTAGTCACGGTCAGCCATTTGCCGCACAGGAAAGCCAAGACAGAAGCGGAGTTCCACCACAGGCAATTCTCAGGCGCGACTCCGATGCGAGATCTGTGTGGAAAGCCGTATTTATCTTGGGTGGCAAGAACAACGCTTGCAGGGCCCTGTCAAAACGCTGCCCCAGCCCTACTCAGGGTTATATTCCATATCTGAAAAAAAAGGTTGGAGCAAGCTTAGAAAAATCACGTCATTGCCATTTCCATTGCTTCCCTCGCACAGCGTTTCTTCCTAATGTTAATGGGTACTCTTTATCAGAGCAGAGGAACATGAGCTAATTCTAGATTAATTTAGCCTGCTAAGTCAGAGCCAGACCCAATAGCAAGGATTTTAAAAAGGGCCGGGCAGCTATTAGGTGAAGCAGTGTGACTACATTTATCTTCCTATTGTACTCACAACTGATCTTTGATACAAATCTTTACCTCCCTGGATCATCTCCTCAGAAAGCTGGAACCCAGCGGGATGTGCGGTGCCTAACCGTCCCGACTTTGTGACAAAGCATCAGAGTTCTGCACGACCTGGAAAGCAAGCGGTAGTAGGGCTCACTCAGTCTCACTGTCTGGACCAATCACAAGGCGACCAAAGGCGGGGAAAGACAAGAGGTGTGAAGATGTCCTCGCACACAGCAATGCCGCACAAGTCCTGCTGATGGTCGCTCACCTCCACGAATGCCGTCGTCAGCCCTGTCTCCGTGTGCCAGCTACGGCCGTAGACCCCAACGCCTGCGTTCCGAGCCACAAACTGAGGCACTGAAAGCAAAGGGCATATGTTATTTGTGCAGGTGAGCGCTCCCACGAGAGAGAAAGGGAAGTGAATTGGCAAGAGAAGCCTCATTCCACAGGGCTGTCCCACTCCTACAGTCATTCCTCTAGTCAGTGACAGCTGTGGCAGCAGTATTTAGATTACAGAAAGACTCTATGGGCCAAAAAACAGGCACCCTCTAGCACACCCAAAGATCTTTGCTGCAGACCACCTACCTGGTTTTACAGGAATTGTACACTGACACACTGAAATCCGCAGTACCCAACAGTTCGATGACAAAGTGGAAGTTAACAAATTCTTCACAGACTGATACTTTAACACTTAGCATAGTAACCTCCATATTTCCTATGCCGGAAATTCCTCCTGCCACCCTGGCATTCGGGTTCACAACATTCAGGGTGCAGAGACATCGCTAGGAAGGGAACGTTATCCCAAGGCGCCGTGACGGGTTTGAGCCCGCGCGTGCTTCGGCCGCTCTAGCGGGATGGCACTGCTTCCAGGATGTACCAGGATATATCAACATCAACTCCCAGAACAGGGCTGCTTCTGTGACACAAGCTCTGCCCAGGAGGGAACGCAGAGAGCTGCACAGCACCTAGAACAAGTTGGAGGAGCGGGAGGAAAGGCACTTAGCGGGGCAGAACAGAATTGGCAGCTCCCCAGGGGAGTACTAGCTCTGTACTTCCCAGCAGAGGATGTGCAGGAGGGGACGAGAGAGGTGCTGCCAGGGCTGCAGAAGCAACACAGCGCTCCAGAGCAGAGCTAAGGCATCAGGAGGGGCTTCTGGAGAGACTAAAGCACCCAAATGGAGCTGGAGCACAAAAGCAAGCACTCAAAGGACGCTCCCGAGGCAAACAAAGGCATACCTGTGGCTCTGCAGGTGCAAGAGGACTCAGCAGCACAAGGCTCTTCAGGGGAACCTAGAGCAGATTAAACGCACCTTCTAGAGAGCAGAGAGGGACTAAAAGGAACCCGAGAGCAGTGACCGGGTCCCGCCCGGCACGAGGAGCGGCCCGGCCCCGGCGGGTGCCCTGCTCTGCCCTCCCTCCCCGCCACCGCTCCAACCCCGGAGCGCGCCCCTTCTCCCCACGCTCCATGGCCTGGGCTGCCGCTCTCGCCCACGGCGGGTTCGAGTCCTGCCCTGCCCGGCCCCGGGGAGCTGCTCCGTCCGTCCCGGTGCGCCCCGAGCGGGATGAGCGGCCCAGGGCCCCCGGCACAGCGGGACCCCCAGCCCCGAGCGCGCACCCCCGGCCCCGCTCACCTCCTCCGGCGCCGGCCCCAGCAGCGGCTTCTCAGCAGCAGCGTCCACGTTGGGGAGCGGCTCCAGCACCACCTTCCTTCAACTGCCGGCCCATACACAGGATGCCCCCGCCCACCGCCACCCTTTATCAACCCCCGTCCCACCTGTGACTCATTCTGGCCCAAGGGCCTGCAGCTGCTGCCCATCACCGAGCAGGACGGGAGAAGGGCCACGAGCCCCATCAGGGACAGCTGGGGCAGCCCGAGCCCCATCAGGGACAGCTGGGGCAGCCCGGGCAGCAGAGCCCCACCTGCAGCTCACCAAAGTGCCAGGCAGAGCCCTGGCCCGAGCACAGGGACAAAGGGGACAGTCAGGTGGGGGCAGCGCCATCAGCCCCTTTGTCCTGCCAGAGAGGAAACCCTGGCCAAAAAGTTGGTCCTTACCCTTCAGTTTTACATTTGTGCACTCCATAAGCACCGCGTACGGCAGGATTATCCCAGAAGCCTGCATCATGCAGATACAGAGGGATCCGAGAAGCATCTCGGAAGAAAAGAGAAACAAACACCCGTGTGTCCCTTGGATGCTAACCCACCAACACGCTGTACAGAGCTGCCGCACAAGACAAGACCACAGCCACCATGGAGGCGTCACCAAGAGGGGACCGAGCAAAGGGCAGGGGAGGGGGGCGAGAAAGCAGGTGACACCGGCAGGGGCCTCAAGTTGTGCCAGGGGAGATTCAGATTAGATATTAGGTAACATTGCCAGATGAAAAGAGTAGTCAAGCATTGGAATAGGCTGCCCAGGACTGCGATGGAGCCCCCGCCCCTGACAGTGTTCAGGAACCATGTAGATGAAGCATTTAGATGGTTTAACAAGTGTGGTGTTGAAGGGCTTACGGTTGGACTCGATGGCCTTGAAGGTCTCTTCAAGATTACCCAGATGTCAAGGTGTAACAGTTGACAGCGACGTGTTGACACTGCCGAGTTGCTGGAGGACTGGGGGGAGCCGGGACTCACGGCCACACTTCTGCTTCTCCAATCGTCAAGCGAAACAGCGAGCACAGGGGAGCGCTCAGCACTCGTGCCTCCCCTTACCTTTCCGGCACGGCTACTCGGATGGCCGAGGGCAGCAGTGAGCAGAGCAATTTGCACGTGCATGCGCCACACTTTGCTGTCATGGAACTCATTTTTAGGTACGGGAGGGAGTGCTGCACAATGCACGGCACACAGGTGCTGCCCTTTCAACAGCATTTCTGCTGCACTGACATGTTCAAGGGGCTCACTCGCTTTCCAGAATGGCAGGACTTGATTTTGTGGTTATTTTTCCCCTCCCCAACAGTAACTGTAGTCAAACAGTTATTCATGCTTTAAGGAATAGAAACCCCCAATTATATACAGGTACACGTGTATCCTCCCTCCTTACCTGGACTGAAGCAGCTTCTTCAAAGGGGGCTGCAAGAAAAGCGTTCCTGTCCAGGCCGTGCTTGCACCTTCTAGAATCTTATTATGACGTCCCCAGTCTTGGTAGCCGTCAGAATGCTTCGCTCGCACATGCGAATGCAGCGGTGCAGGGAGGGAACGTAGGCCTCACCCGTGTCATTGGTCTGCGGTACCGTTTATTCAGCACGTGAGGGCAGCACGGAGGGCAAGGGAAGGCAGTCCGCGTGCACGCCTGCTTTACCACGGCAGCCCTTCTCGCAGCCACGGGACATTTGCAGTGGGCGCTCTGGGGCAAACTGCGCACGCACCCACTGTGCTGACGCTGCACAACCTCCCGCACGCGCGGGTCGTAAAGCACAGGGGAGCCACGGAGCTCCTGGCACGCAGGCGCCGAGTCAGCCCACTGACCGCACGTGCAGAGCGGTCTGCATTCGATGTACGCACGTTGGCGCGGGCACCACGAGGACGGCTTTGTTCAGGGAAGAGACTGCTCTAGTTTCCAGAATACCTTTAATTATTATTTTACTCAACCCCCATCGCCTCTATTACAGTGTAAAAACAAATCCTAATGGTTGGGCCTTTCTCATATAGATGTGCTCACATCTGCAACATACCTGGTTGGAAGCAGGCAGCTGCTTCTGAAGGCTTCAGGAACCAAGCTACCACCTGAACAGTGCAGAAATACAGACTAAAATTACTCACAGGCTGCATTAAAAAAAAAGGAAAGACAAAAACAGTATATAAAGAAAGTTTGTTTTAATTAGTGAATCCCCCCAAAATGTTTCAGGGCTAAATTATTCTATTCTGCCTGCTAACTGGACTACACACAACCTGCCCCACACAAGACACGTGCACACACGCGCGCTCTCCCCAGCCAGTAAACCTTACAAACACACAACCATGCAGCATTTATGCTCTGGAAAAAAGCAGGTGCCACTGACTGCGGCAGAAAGGGGCCAGGGAAGCCCAGAACAGGAATGCAGAAGCAGCCAGAAAGGTCTGAGGGAGTGACAATACAGGAAGTAAAACGGTGAAATGGGCCAGGAAGGCCCAAGAAGAGCACACAGTGGCAGCCAATGAGGCCACAGTGGTGGTCACAAAGATGTCTGGCCACAGACAGAGAGGGACACGTGGGGACACGTGAGGACATTGCAGGGACAGGTGAGGACAACATGGGGACATGCAGGGACACGTGGGGACGTCTGGAGACACGTAGGGATGCACGGAGGGACGAGTGGGAACGCACAAGGCGATACCTGCCAGCGGGATGCTGGACCCGAACATCCTCTCGAGCCGGCAGAGCAGAGAGTTGCTGGCCGGCTCCCCCGGGACAGCACAGGCGGCCTCAGGAGTTCCTCCTTGCCCCCCGCTCTCTCCACACTGTCCTTCCTATGACCGGTGCATCCAGGCACGTAGGGTGAGCACGACCCAGGACAGCACACAGTAATATTGCAAACAGAAATATTGCAAACAGAAATATTGCAAACAGCCCCTAGCGACGGCTCCGCCAATGGCGCGGCGTTGCCACGAGAGACGGCTCCGCCAATGGAGAAGCGTTGCCCCCAGCGACGGCTCCGCCAATGGGGACGCGTTGCCCCCAGCGACGGCTCCGCCAATGGCGGCGCGTTGCCCCGAGCGACGGCTCCGCCAATGGCGGCGCGTTGCCCCGAGCGACGGCTCCGCCAATGGCGGCGCGTTGCCCCCAGCGACGGCTCCGCCAATGGCGGCGCGTTGCCCCCAGCGACGGCTCCGCCAATGGCGGCGCGTTGCCCCCAGCGACGGCTCCGCCAATGGCGGCGCGTTGCCCCCAGCGACGGCTCCGCCAATGGCGGCGCGTTGCCCGGAATGACGGCTCCGCCAATGACGGCGCGTTGCCCCGAGCGACGGCTCCGCCAATGGCGGCGCGTTGCCTCCAGCGACACATTCACACTGGAAGAGGCCGGATCCCAATGTCCCCCTGTGGGCGACACCAGCCCCCCGTTACCCCAATGACCCCCTGTGGGTAACACGACCGACCCCGGGAGCGGGAGGGGGAGCGGGAGCCGGCGTCGCCGACTGAGCCCTTCCCCTTCCGCCTCCGGAGACCCGCCCCTTCCGCCGCGTCTGCGCGCGGAGGTGTCCAATGGCGGCGCGTTGCCCCCAGCGACGGCTCCGCCAATGGCGGCGCGTTGCCCGGAGTGACGGCTCCGCCAATGACGGCGCGTTGCCCCGAGCGACGGCTCCGCCAATGGCGGCGCGTTGCCCCGAGCGACGGCTCCGCCAATGGCCGCGCGTTGCCCCGAGCGACGGCTCCGCCAATGGCGGCGCGTTGCCCGGAGCGACGGCTCCGCCAATGGCGGCGCGTTGCCCGGAGTGACGGCTCCGCCAATGACAGCGCGTTGCCCCCAGCGACGGCTCCGCCAATGGCGGCGCGTTGCCCCGAGAGACGGCTCCGCCAATGGCAGCGCGTTGCCCCCAGCGACGGCTCCGCCAATGGCGGCGCGTTGCCTCCAGCGACACATTCACACTGGAAGAGGCAGGATCCCAATGTCCCCCTGTGGGCGACACCAGCCCCCCGTTACCCCAATGACCCCCTGTGGGTAACACGACCGACCCCGGGAGCGGGAGGGGGAGCGGGAGCCGGCGTCGCCGACTGAGCCCTTCCCCTTCCGCCTCCGGAGACCCGCCCCTTCCGCCGCGTCTGCGCGCGGAGGTGTCCAATGGCGGCGCGTTGCCCCCAGCGACGGCTCCGCCAATGGCGGCGCGTTGCCCCGAGCGACGGCTCCGCCAATGACGGGGCAACGCCAATGGGGACGCGTTGCCCCCAGCGACGGCTCCGCCAATGGCGGCGCGTTGCCCCCAGCGACGGCTCCGCCAATGGCGGCGCGTTGCCCGGAGCGACGGCTCCGCCAATGGCGGCGCGTTGCCCGGAGCGACGGCTCCGCCAATGGCGGCGCGTTGCCCCCAGCGACGGCTCCGCCAATGGCGGCGCGTTGCCCCCAGCGACGGCTCCGCCAATGGCGGCGCGTTGCCCCCAGCGACGGCTCCGCCAATGGCGGCGCGTTCCCTCCAGCGGCACATTCACACTGGAAGAGGCAGGATCCCAATGTCCCCCTGTGGGCGACACCAGCCCCCCGTTACCCCAATGACCCCCTGTGGGTAACACGACCGACCCCGGGAGCGGGAGGGGGAGCGGGAGCCGGCGTCGCCGACTGAGCCCTTCCCCTTCCGCCTCCGGAGACCCGCCCCTTCCGCCGCGTCTGCGCGCGGAGGTGTCCAATGGCGGCGCGTTGCCCCCAGCGACGGCTCCGCCAATGGCGGCGCGTTGCCCCCAGCGACGGCTCCGCCAATGGCGGCGCGTTGCCCGGAGCGACAGCTCCGCCAATGACGGCGCGTTGCCCCGAGCGACGGCTCCGCCAATGGCCGCGCGTTGCCCCCAGCGACGGCTCCGCCAATGGCGGCGCGTTGCCCCCAGCGACGGCTCCGCCAATGGCGGCGCGTTGCCCGGAGCGACGGCTCCGCCAATGGCGGCGCGTTGCCCCCAGCGACGGCTCCGCCAATGGCGGCGCGTTGCCCCGAGAGACGGCTCCGCCAATGGCGGCGCGTTGCCCCCAGCGACGGCTCCGCCAATGGCGGCGCGTTGCCTCCAGCGACACATTCACACTGGAAGAGGCAGGATCCCAATGTCCCCCTGTGGGCGACACCAGCCCCCCGTTACCCCAATGACCCCCTGTGGGTAACACGACCGACCCCGGGAGCGGGAGGGGGAGCGGGAGCCGGCGTCGCCGACTGAGCCCTTCCCCTTCCGCCTCCGGAGACCCGCCCCTTCCGCCGCGTCTGCGCGCGGAGGTGTCCAATGGCGGCGCGTTGCCCCCAGCGACGGCTCCGCCAATGGCGGCGCGTTGCCCCCAGCGACGGCTCCGCCAATGGCCGCGCGTTGCCCCCAGCGACGGCTCCGCCAATGGCGGCGCGTTGCCCCCAGCGACGGCTCCGCCAATGGCGGCGCGTTGCCCCCAGCGACGGCTCCGCCAATGGCGGCGCGTTGCCCCCAGCGACACATTTACACTGGAAGAGGCAGGATCCCAATGTCCCCCTGTGGGCGACACCAGCCCCCCGTTACCCCAATGACCCCCTGTGGGTAACACGCCCGACCCCGGGAGCGGGAGCCGGCGTCGCCGACTGAGCCCTTCCCCTTCCGCCTCCGGAGACCCGCCCCTTCCGCCGCGTCTGCGCGCGGAGGTGTCCAATGGCGGCGCGTTGCCCCCAGCGACGGCTCCGCCAATGGCGGCGCGTTGCCCCCAGCGACGGCTCCGCCAATGGCCGCGCGTTGCCCCCAGCGACGGCTCCGCCAATGGCCGCGCGTTGCCCCCAGCGACGGCTCCGCCAATGGCGGCGCGTTGCCCCCAGCGACGGCTCCGCCAATGGCGGCGCGTTGCCCCCAGCGACGGCTCCGCCAATGGCGGCGCGTTCCCTCCAGCGACAGATTCACACTGGAAGAGGCAGGATCCCAATGTCCCCCTGTGGGCGACACCAGCCCCCCGTTACCCCAATGACCCCCTGTGGGTAACACGACCGACCCCGGGAGCGGGAGGGGGAGCGGGAGCGGGCGTCGCCGACTGAGCCCTTCCCCTTCCGCCTCCGGAGACCCGCCCCTTCCGCCGCGTCTGCGCGCGGAGGTGTCCAATGGCGGCGCGTTGCCCCCAGCGACGGCTCCGCCAATGGCGGCGCGTTGCCCCGAGCGACGGCTCCGCCAATGACGGCGCGTTGCCCCCAGCGACGGCTCCGCCAATGGCGGCGCGTTGCCCCCAGCGACGGCTCCGCCAATGGCGGCGCGTTGCCCCCAGCGACGGCTCCGCCAATGGCGGCGCGTTGCCCCCAGCGACGGCTCCGCCAATGGGGACGCGTTGCCCCCAGCGACACATTCGCACTGGAAGAGGCAGGATCCGAATGTCCCCCTGTGGGCGACACCAGCCCCCCGTTACCCCAATAACCCCCTGTGGGTAACACGACCGACCCCGGGAGCGGGAGGGGGAGCGGGAGCCGGCGTCGCCGACTGAGCCCTTCCCCTTCCGCCTCCGGAGACCCGCCCCTTCCGCCGCGTCTGCGCGCGGACGTGTCCAATGGCGGCGCGTTGCCCGGAGTGACGGCTTCGCCAATGACGGCGCGTTGCCCCCAGCGACGGCTCCGCCAATGGGGACGCGTTGCCCCCAGCGACGGCTCCGCCAATGGCGGCGCGTTGCCCCCAGCGACGGCTCCGCCAATGCGGACGCGTTGCCCCCAGCGACGGCTCCGCCAATGGCGGCGCGTTGCCCCCAGCGACGGCTCCGCCAATGGCGGCGCGTTGCCCTCCTCTCGTTTGCGCATGCGCCTCCTCCCCCTCCCCGTTGCAGTACCGATCTTCGGACACCGTTCGGACAATAATTCCACTAGCCAGTGATGTAAATACAAACGCTCCTAATTGTTAGACAATGATCTGACTAAGACCCTACGGGTGTTCGGACACGGATGGCAGCAGTTAGCGCTCCCGACGCTCTGCGCATGCGCACCTCCCCCTCCCGTCGCAGTACCGGTGTTCGGACACCGTTCGGACGATAATTCTAGTAACCAGTGATGTAAATACAAAGGCTCCTAATTGGTAGACAATGATCTGACTAAGACGCTCCCTCCCCGCCACCGCTCCAACCCCGGCGCGCGCCCGTTCTCCCCCACGCTCCATGGCCTGGGCCGCCGCTCTCGCCCACCGCGGGTTCGAGTCCTGCCCTGCCCTGTTCGGGGGAGCTGCTCCGTCCGTCCCGGTGTGCCCCGAGCGGGATGAGCGGCCCAGGGCCCCCGGCACGGGGTGGGGGGAACCCCCAGCCCTGAGCGCGCACCCCCCGGCCCCGCTCACCTCCTCCGGCGCCGGCCCCAGCAGCGGCTTCTCAGCAGCAGCGTCCACGTTGCGGAGCGGCTCCAGCACCACCTTCCTTCAACTGCCGGCCCATACACAGGATGCCCCCGCCCACCGCCACCCTTTATCAACCCCCGGTCCCACCTGTGACTCATTCTGGCCCAAGGGCCCACAGCTGCTGCCCATCACCGAGCAGGACGGGAGAAGGGCCACGAGCCCATCAGGGACAGCTGGGGCAGCCCGAGCCCCATCAGGGAGAGCTGGGGCAGCCCGGGCAGCAGAGCCCCACCTGCAGCTCACCAAAGTGCCAGGCAGAGCCCTGGCCCGAGTACAGGGACAAAGGGGACAGTCAGGTGGGGGCAGCGACATCAGCCCCTTTGTCCTTCAGTTTTACATTTGTGCACTCCATAAGCACCGCGTACGGCAGGATTATCCAGAAGCCTGCATCATGCACATACGGAGGGATCCGAGAAGCATCTCAAAAGAGAAACAAACACCGCGTGTCCCCTGGATGCTAACCACCAACACGCTGTACAGAGCTGCCGCACAAGACAAGACCACAGCCACCATGGAGGCGTCACCAAGAGGGGACCGAGCAAAGGGCAGGGGAGGGGGGCGAGAAAGCAGGTGACACCGGCAGGGGCCTCAAGTTGTGCCAGGGAGATTCAGATTAGATATTAGGTAACATTGCCAGATAAAAGAGTAGTCAAGCATTGGAATAGGCTGCCCAGGACTGCGATGGAGCCCCCGCCCCTGACAGTGTTCAGGAACATGTAGACGAAGCATTTAGATGGTTTAACAAGTGTGGTGTTGAAGGGCTTACGGTTGGACTCGATGGCCTTGAAGGTCTCTTCAAGATTACCCAGATGTCAAGGTGTAGCAGTTGACAGCGACGTGTTGACACTGCCGAGTTGCTGGAGGACTGGGGGGAGCCGGGACTCACGGCCACACTTCTGCTTCTCCAATCGTCAAGCGAAACAGCGAGCACAGGGGAGCGCTCAGCACTCGTGCCTCCCCTTACCTTTCCGGCATGGCTACTCGGATGGCCGAGGGCAGCAGTGAGCAGAGCAATTTGCACGTGCATGCGCCACACTTTGCTGTCATGGAACTCATTTTTAGGTACGGGAGGGAGTGCTGCACAACGCACGGCACACAGTGCTGCCCTTTCAACAGCAGTTCTGCTGCACTGACACATTCAAGGGGCTCACTCGCTTTCCAGAATGGCAGGACTTGATTTTTTTGTTATTTTTCCCCTCCCCAACAGTAACTGTAGTCAAACAGTTATTCATGCTTTAAGGAATAGAAACCCCCAATTATATACAGCTACACGTGTATCCTCCCTCCTTACCTGGACTGAAGCAGCTTCTTCAAAGGGGGCTGCAAGAAAAGCGTTCCTGTCCAGTCCGTGCTTGCACCTTCTAGAATCTTATTATGACGTCCCCAGTCTTGGTAGCCGTCAGAATGCTTCGCTCGCACATGCGAATGCAGCGGTGCGGGGAGGGAACGTAGGCCTCACCCGTGTCATTCGTCTGCGGTACCGTTTATTCGGCACGTGAGGGCAGCACGGAGGGCAAGGGAAGGCAGTCCGCGTGCACGCCTGCTTTACCACGGCAGCCCTTCTCGCATCCACGGGACATTTGCAGTGGGCGCTCTGGGGCAAACTGCGCACGCGCCCACTGTGCTGACGCTGCACAACCTCCCGCACGCGCGGGTCGTAAAGCACAGGGGAGCCACGGAGCTCCTGGCACGCAGGCGCCGAGTCAGCCCACTGACCGCACGTGCAGAGCGGTCTGCATTCGATGTACGCACGTTGGCGCGGGCACCACGAGGACGGCTTTGTTCAGGGAAGAGACTGCTCTAGTTTCCAGAATACCTTTAATTATTATTTTACTCAACCCCCATCGCTCTATTACAGTGTAAAAACAAATCCTAATGGTTGGGCCTTTCTCATATAGATGTGCTCACATGTGCAACATACCTGTTGGAAGCAGGCAGCTGCTTCTGAAGGCTTCAGGAACCAAGCTATCACCTGAACAGTGCAGAAATGCAGACTAAATTACTCACAGGCTGCATTAAAAAAAAAGAAAGACAAAAACAGTATATAAAGAAACTTTAATTAGTGAATCCCCCCCAAAATGTTTCAGGGCTAAATTATTCTATTCTGCCGCTAACTGGACTACACACAACCAGCCCCACACAAGACACGTGCACACACGCGCGCTCTCCCCAGCCAGTAAACCTACAAACACACAACCATGCAGCATTATGCTCTGGAAAAAAGCAGGTGCCACTGACTGCGGCAGAAAGGGGCCAGGGAAGCCCAGAACAGGAATGCAGAAGCAGCCAGGCTATTGGGGGTCCTAGAGAGCTCTAGGGCATCCTATGGGAGCTCTAGAAGGCCCGGTGGGGTCTATAGGGTTCGTAGGGGAGCTCTGGGGATCCCGTGGGGTCTCTAGGGGGCCCTATGGGGGCTATAGGGGGTCCTATGGTGGCTATACGGGGCCCTAGGGAGCTCTAGGGGGCCCGATGGGGGCTATAGGGAGTCCTATGGGAGCTCTGGGGGTCCTAGGGAGCTCTAGGGGGTCCTATGGGGGCTATAGGGGGTCCCAGGGGAGATCTGGGGATCCTAGGGGGGCTATAGGGAGTCCTATGGTGGTTATAGGGCGTGCTGGGGAGTTCTAGGGGATCCTATGGCACTATAGAGGGTCCTATAGGAGGTATAGGGGGCCTATAGGAGTTCTAGGGGGTCCTATGGGGGCTATAGGGGGTCCTAGGGAGCTCTGGGGGTCCTCTGGGGGCTCTAGGGGGGCTATAGTGGGTCCTATGGAGGTTATAGGGGACCCTATGGGAGCTCTAGGGCATCCTATGGGGACTATCGAGGGTCATATAGGAGGTTTAGGGCTCCTATAGGAGCTCTAGGGGGTCCTATGGGGGCTCTAGGGGTCCTATGGGGGCTCTAGGGGGTCCTATGGGGGCTCTGGGGGTCCTAGGGAGCTCTGGAGGGTCCTAGGGAGCTCTAGGGGATCCTATGGGGGCTCTGGGGGAGTTATAGGATCTCTAGGGGTCCTATGGGGGCTATAGAAGGTCCTATGGTGGTTATAGGGGGCCCTAGGGGAGCTCTGGGGGCCCTGTGGGGGCTCTAGGGCATCCTATGGGGCCTATAGGAGATCCTATAGGAGCTCTAGTGGCCATAAGAGCTCTAGGGTTCCTATGGGGGCCATAGGGGTCCTATGGGGAGCTCTAGGGGGTCCTATGGGGGTTAAAGGGGGTCCTAGGCGAGCTCTGGGGGGTCCTAGGGGAGGTCTAGGGCATCCTATGGGACTATAGAGGGTCATATAGGAGGTTATAGGGGCTATAGGAGCTCTAGGGGGTCCTATGTGGGGACTCTAGGGGGTCCTAGGGGGGCTCTAGGGGGTCCTAGGGGGGCTCTAGGGGGTCCTAGGGGAGCCCTAGGGGGTCCTATGCAGGCTGTAGGGTGTCGTAGGGATCTCTAGGGTGCCCTATGGGGGCAATAAGGGGTCCTATGATGGTTATAGGGGGCCCTATGGGAGCTTTAGGGCATTCTATGGGGAATATAGGGGATTATATAGGAGCTCTAGGGGGCAATAGGAGCTCTAGGAGTTCCTCTGGGAGCTATAGGCGGTACTATGGGAGGTCTAGGGGTCCTATGGGGGCTATAGAGTGTCCTATGTGGTTATCGGCGGCCCTAAGGGAGCACTAGGGGGCCCTATGGGGGCTATAGGGGGTCCAATTGGGAGCTCTGGGGGTCCTAGGGGAGCTCTAGGGGGTCCTAGGGGAGCTATAGGGGGTCCTATGGGAGCTCTGGCGGTCCTAGGGGAGCTCTAGGGGGTTGTATGGGGCTATAGGGGGTCCTAGGGAGCTCTGGTATCCCGTGGGGTCTCTAGGGGGTCCTATGGTGGTTATAAGTGCCCTATGGAGCTCTAGGGCATCCTATGGGGACTATAGGGGATCCTATAGGAGCTCTAGGGGGCCATAAGAGCTCTAGGGGTTCCTATGGGGGCCATAGGGGGTCCTATGGGAGCTCTAGGAGGCTCTCTGGGGGCTATAGGGGGTCCTAGGGGAGCTCTAGGGGGCCCTGTGGGGGGTCATAGGGGATCCTAGGGAGCTTGTGGGGGCCCTAAGGGAGGTCTAGGGGCCCTAGGGGCTCTAGGGGGTCCTATAGGAGCTCTGGGGGTGCTATGGGAGTTCTAGGGGGTCCTATGGGGGCTATAGGGGGTCCTATAGGAGATCTAGGGGCTCTATAGGAGCTCTAGGGGGTCCTATGAGCCTATATGGGTCCTATGGTGGTTATAGGGGTCCCTAGGGGAGCTCTAGGGGGCCCAATGGGGGCTATAGGGCATCCTATGGTGGTTATAGGGGGCCCTAGGGGAGCTCTGGGGGGTCCTAGGGGAGCTCTAGGGGATCCTATGGGGGCTCTAGATGGTCCTAGGGAGCTCTAGGAGCCCTATGGGAGCTCTAGGGGGTCCTAGGGGAGCTCTAGGGGGCCCTATGGGGGCTATAGGGCATCCTATGGGGACTATAGGGGTCCTACAGGAGCTCTAGGGGGGCCTATAGAAGCTCTAGAGGGTCCTATGGGCCTATATGGATCCCATGGTGGTTATAGGAGGCCCTAGGGGACCTCTAGGGGACCCTAGGGGAGCTCTAGGGGGTCCTAGGGGAGCTCTAGGGGGTCCTATGGTGGCTATAGGGGGTCCTAGGGAGCTCTGGGGGTCCTGTGGGGGCGCTAGGGGCCCTATGGGGCTATAGTGGGTCTATGGTGTGTTATAGGTGGCCCTATGGCAGCTCTAGGGCATCCTATGGGGACTATAGGGGATCCTATAGGAGCTCTAGGGGAGTTATAAGAGCTCTAGGGTTCCTATGGGGCTATAGGGGGTCCTATGTTGGTTATAGGGGACCCTATGGAGCTCTAGTGCATCTAATGGATTATAGAGGGTCATATAGGAGGTCTAGGGGGGCTATAGGAGGTCTAGGGGGTCCTATGGGACTTCTAGGGGGTCCTATGGGAGTTTTAGGGGGTCCTATGGGGGTATAGGGGGTCCCTAGGGGAGCTCTGGGGGTCCTAGGGGAGCTCTAGGGGGCCCTATGGGGCTATAGGGCATCCTATGGCGGTTATAGGGGGCCCTAGGGGAGCTCTGGGGGGTCCTAGGGGAGCTCTAGGGGATCCTATGGGGGCTCTAGATGGTCCTAGGGGAGCTCTAGGGAGCCCTATGGAGCTATAGGGGTCCTAGGGGAGCTCTGGGGGTCCTAGGGGAGCTCTAGGGGGCCCTATGGGGGCTATAGGGCATCCTATGGGGACTATAGGGGTCCTATAGGAGCTCTAGGGGGCTATAGGAGCTCTAGAGGGTCCTATGGGGCCTATATGGGGTCCCATGGTGGTTATAGGAGGCCCTAGGGGACCTCTAGGGGGCCCTATGGGAGCTCTAGGGGGTCCTAGGGGAGCTCTAGGGGGTCCTATGGTGGCTATAGGGGTCCTAGGGGAGCTCTGGGGGTCCTGTGGGGCGCTAGGGGCCCTATGGGGGCTATAGTGGGTCCTATGGTGGTTATAGTGGCCCTATGGCAGCTCTAGGGCATCCTATCGGACTATAGGGATCCTATAGGAGCTCTAGGGAGTTATAAGAGCTCTAGGGGTTCCTATGGGGGCTATAGGGGGTCCTATGTTGGTTATAGGGGACCCTATGGGAGCTCTAGTGCATCCTAATGGGATTATAGAGGGTCATATAGGAGG
The DNA here is from genome assembly GCF_059628265.1 of Tinamus guttatus. Lineage (NCBI taxonomy): Eukaryota > Metazoa > Chordata > Aves > Tinamiformes > Tinamidae > Tinamus > Tinamus guttatus. Next base: position 20,858 of record NW_028289947.1, read on the forward strand.
TTTAGGGGGGCTATAGGAGCTCTAGGGTTCCTATGGGGCCATAGGGGGTCCTATGGAGCTCTAGGAGGCTCTCTGGGGGCTATAGGGGGTCCTAGGGGAGCTCTAGGGGCCCTAAGGGAGTCTAGGGGGCCATAGGGGGCTCTAGGGGGTCCTATAGGAGCTCTGGGGGTCCTAGGGGAGCTATTGGGGGTCCTATGGTGGTTATAGGGCGCGCTGGGGGAGTTCTAGGGATCCTATGGGGGCTATAGAGGGTATTATGGTGGTTATAGTGTGCCCTATGGAGCTCTAGGGCATCCTATGGGGTCTATAGGGGGTCCTATAGGAGCTCTAGGTGGTCTATAGGAGCTCTAGTGGTCCTATGGGGCTATAGAGGGTCCTATCGTGCTTATAGGGGGCCCTAGGGGATCTGGGGGTCCTGTGGGGGCTCTAGGGGGTCCTATGCGGCTATAGGGGGTCCTATGGTGGTTATAGGGGACCCTATGGGCGCTCTAGGGCATCCTATGTGCACTATAGAGAGTCCTATAGGAGGTCTAGGGGGCTATAGGAGGTCTAGGGGTCCTATGGGACTTCTACGGGGTCCTATGGGAGTTCTAGGGGGTCCTATGGGGGTATAGGGAGACCTGGGGGAGCTCTAGGGGTCCTAGGGGACTTCTAGGGGGCCCTATGGGGGCTATAGGGGAGCTCTGGCGGTCCTAGGGGAGCTCCAGGGGGCCCTATGGGGCTATAGGCATCCTATGGCGGTTATAGGGGGCCCTAGGGGAGCTCTGGGGGGTCCTAGGGGAGCTCTAGGGGATCCTATGGGGCTCTAGATGGTCCTAGGGGAGCTCTAGGAGCCCTATGGGAGCTATAGGGGGTCCTAGGGGAGCTCTGGGGGTCCTAGGGGAGCTCTAGGGGGCCCTATGGGGGCTATAGGGCATCCTATGGGGACTATAGGGGGTCCTATAGGAGCTCTAGGGGGGCTATAGGAGCTCTAGAGGGTCCTATGGGGCCTATATGGGGTCCCATGGTGGTTATAGGAGGCCCTAGGGGACCTCTAGGGGGCCCTATGGGAGCTCTAGGGGGTCCTAGGGAGCTCTAGGGGGTCCTATGGTGGCTATAGGGGGTCCTAGGGGAGCTCTGGGGTCCTGTGGGGGCGCTAGGGGCCCTATGGGGGCTATAGTGGGTCCTATGGTGGTTATAGGTGGCCCTATGGCAGCTCTAGGGCATCCTATGGGGACTATAGGGGATCCTATAGGAGCTCTAGGGGAGTTATAAGAGCTCTAGGGGTTCCTATGGGGGCTATAGGGGGTCCTATGTTGGTTATAGGGGACCCTATGGGAGCTCTAGTGCATCCTAATGGGATTATAGAGGGTCATATAGGAGGTTTAGGGGGGCTATAGGAGCTCTAGGGGTTCCTATGGGGGCCATAGGGGGTCCTATGGGAGCTCTAGGAGGCTCTCTGGGGGCTATAGGGGGTCCTAGGGGAGCTCTAGGGGGCCCTAAGGGAGGTCTAGGGGTCCTATGGGGGCTATAGAGTGTCCTATGGTGGTTATCGGCGGCCCTAAGGGAGCACTAGGGGGCCCTATGGGGGCTATAGGGGGTCCAATTGGGAGCTCTGGGGGTCCTAGGGGAGCTCTAGGGGGTCCTAGGGGAGCTATAGGGGGTCCTATGGGAGCTCTGGCGGTCCTAGGGGAGCTCTAGGGGGTTGTATGGGGGCTATAGGGGGTCCTAGGGGAGCTCTGGGTATCCCGTGGGGTCTCTAGGGGGTCCTATGGTGGTTATAAGTGGCCCTATGGGAGCTCTAGGGCATCCTATGGGGACTATAGGGGATCCTATAGGAGCTCTAGGGGGCCATAAGAGCTCTAGGGGTTCCTATGGGGGCCATAGGGGGTCCTATGAGAGCTCTAGGAGGCTCTCTGGGGGCTATAGGGGGTCCTAGGGGAGCTCTAGGGGGCCCTGTGGGGGTCATAGGGGATCCTAGGGGAGCTCGTGGGGGCCCTAAGGGAGGTCTAGGGGGCCCTAGGGGGCTCTAGGGGGTCCTATAGGAGCTCTGGGGGTGCTATGGGAGTTCTAGGGGGTCCTATGGGGGCTATAGGGGGTCCTATGGGAGATCTAGGGGCTCTATAGGAGCTCTAGGGGGTCCTATGGAGCCTATATGGGGTCCTATGGTGGTTATACGGGTCCCTAGGGGAGCTCTAGGGGGCCCAATGGGGGCTATAGGGCATCCTATGGTGGTTATAGGGGGCCCTAGGGGAGCTCTGGGGGGTCCTAGGGGAGCTCTAGGGGATCCTATGGGGGCTCTAGATGGTCCTAGGGGAGCTCTAGGGAGCCCTATGGGAGCTATAGGGGGTCCTAGGGGAGCTCTAGGGGGCCCTATGGGGGCTATAGGGCATCCTATGGGGACTATAGGGGGTCCTACAGGAGCTCTAGGGGGGCTATAGGAGCTCTAGAGGGTCCTATGGGGCCTATATGGGGTCCCATGGTGGTTATAGGAGGCCCTAGGGGACCTCTAGGGGGCCCTAGGGGAGCTCTAGGGGGTCCTAGGGGAGCTCTAGGGGGTCCTATGGTGGCTATAGGGGGTCCTAGGGGAGCTCTGGGGGTCCTGTAGGGGCGCTAGGGGCCCTATGGGGGCTATAGTGGGTCCTATGGTGGTTATAGGTGGCCCTATGGCAGCTCTAGGGCATCCTATGGGGACTATAGGGGATCCTATAGGAGCTCTAGGGGAGTTATAAGAGCTCTAGGGATTCCTATGGGGGCTATAGGGGGTCCTATGTTGGTTATAGGGGACCCTATGGGAGCTCTAGTGCATCCTAATGGGATTATAGAGGGTCATATAGGAGGTTTAGGGGGGCTATAGGAGCTCTAGGGGTTCCTATGGGGGCCATAGGGGGTCCTATGGGAGCTCTAGGAGGCTCTCTGGGGGCTATAGGGGGTCCTAGGGGAGCTCTAGGGGGCCCTAAGGGAGGTCTAGGGGGCCATAGGGGGCTCTAGGGGGTCCTATAGGAGCTCTGGGGGTCCTAGGGGGGCTATTGGGGGTCCTATGGTGGTTATAGGGCGCGCTGGGGGAGTTCTAGGGGATCCTATGGGGGCTATAGAGGGTATTATGGTGGTTATAGTGTGCCCTATGGGAGCTCTAGGGCATCCTATGGGGTCTATAGGGGGTCCTATAGGAGCTCTAGGTGGTCTATAGGAGCTCTAGTGGGTCCTATGGGGGCTATAGAGGGTCCTATCGTGCTTATAGGGGGCCCTAGGGGATCTCTGGGGGTCCTGTGGGGGCTCTAGGGGGTCCTATGCGGGCTATAGGGGGTCCTATGGTGGTTATAGGGGACCCTATGGGCGCTCTAGGGCATCCTATGTGCACTATAGAGAGTCCTATAGGAGGTCTAGGGGGGCTATAGGAGGTCTAGGGGGTCCTATGGGACTTCTAGGGGGTCCTATGGGAGTTCTAGGGGGTCCTATGGGGGTATAGGGAGTCCTGGGGGAGCTCTAGGGGGTCCTAGGGGACTTCTAGGGGGCCCTGTGGGGGCTATAGGGGAGCTCTGGCGGTCCTAGGGGAGCTCCAGGGGGCCCTATGGGGGCTATAGGGCATCCTATGGTGGTTATAGGGGGTCCTAGGGGAGCTCTGGTGGTCCTGTGGGACCTCTAGGGGGCCCTATGGGGGCTCTTAGGGGTCCTATGGTAGTTATAGGTGGCCCTATGGGAGCTCTAGGGCATCCTATGGGGACTATAGGGGATCCTGTAGGAGCTCTAGTGGGGCTATAGGAGCTCTAGGGGTTCCTATGGGGGCTCTAGGGGGTCCTATGGGAGTTCTAGGGGGCCCTATGGGGGCTCTAGGGGGTCCTAGGGGAGGTCTACGGCGTCCCGTAGAGCTCTAGGGGGTCCTATGGGGACATTAGGGGGTTCTATGGGAGCTCTGGGGGTCCAGTGGGGGCTATAGGGGGCCCTATGGGAGCTCTAGGCGGCCCTATGAGGGTTATAGGGGGTCCTATGGGAGTTCTAGGGGGTCCTATGGGGGCTTTTGGGGGTCCTAGGGGAGCTCTAGGGGGTCCTAGGGGAGCTCTAGGGGGTCCTATGGGGGCTATAGGGCATCCTATGGTGGTTATAGGGGGCCCTAGGGGAGCTCTGGGGGGTCCTAGGGGAGCTCTAGGGGATCCTATGGGGGCTCTAGATGGTCCTAGGGGAGCTCTAGGGAGCCCTATGGGAGCTATAGGGGGTCCTAGGGGAGCTCTGGGGGTCCTAGGGGAGCTCTAGGGGGCCCTATGGGGGCTATAGGGCATCCTATGGGGACTATAGGGGGTCCTATAGGAGCTCTAGGGGGGCTATAGGAGCTCTAGAGGGTCCTATGGGGCCTATATGGGGTCCCATGGTGGTTATAGGAGGCCCTAGGGGACCTCTAGGGGGCCCTAGGGGAGCTCTAGGGGGTCCTAGGGGAGCTCTAGGGGGTCCTATGGTGGCTATAGGGGGTCCTAGGGGAGCTCTGGGGGTCCTGTGGGGGCGCTAGGGGCCCTATGGGGGCTATAGTGGGTCCTATGGTGGTTATAGGTGGCCCTATGGCAGCTCTAGGGCATCCTATGGGGACTATAGGGGATCCTATAGGAGCTCTAGGGGAGTTATAAGAGCTCTAGGGGTTCCTATGGGGGCTATAGGGGGTCCTATGTTGGTTATAGGGGACCCTATGGGAGCTCTAGTGCATCCTAATGGGATTATAGAGGGTCATATAGGAGGTTTAGGGGGGCTATAGGAGCTCTAGGGGTTCCTATGGGGGCCATAGGGGGTCCTATGGGAGCTCTAGGAGGCTCTCTGGGGGCTATAGGGGGTCCTAGGGGAGCTCTAGGGGGCCCTAAGGGAGGTCTAGGGGGCCATAGAGGGCTCTAGGGGGTCCTATAGGAGCTCTGGGGGTCCTAGGGGGGCTATTGGGGGTCCTATGGTGGTTATAGGGCGCGCTGGGGGAGTTCTAGGGGATCCTATGGGGGCTATAGAGGGTATTATGGTGGTTATAGTGTGCCCTATGGGAGCTCTAGGGCATCCTATGGGGTCTATAGGGGGTCCTATAGGAGCTCTAGGTGGTCTATAGGAGCTCTAGTGGGTCCTATGGGGGCTATAGAGGGTCCTATCGTGCTTATAGGGGGCCCTAGGGGATCTCTGGGGGTCCTGTGGGGGCTCTAGGGGGTCCTATGCGGGCTATAGGGGGTCCTATGGTGGTTATAGGGGACCCTATGGGCGCTCTAGGGCATCCTATGTGCACTATAGAGAGTCCTATAGGAGGTCTAGGGGGTCCTATGGGACTTCTAGGGGGTCCTATGGGAGTTCTAGGGGGTCCTATGGGGGTATAGGGAGTCCTGGGGGAGCTCTAGGGGGTCCTAGGGGACTTCTAGGGGGACCTATGGGGGCTATAGGGGAGCTCTGGCGGTCCTAGGGGAGCTCCAGGGGGCCCTATGGGGGCTATAGGGCATGCTATGGTGGTTATAGGGGGTCCTAGGGGAGCTCTGGTGGTCCTGTGGGACCTCTAGGGGGCCCTATGGGGGCTCTTAGGAGTCCTATGGTAGTTATAGGTGGCCCTATGGGAGCTCTAGGGCATCCTATGGGGACTATAGGGGATCCTGTAGGAGCTCTAGTGGGGCTATAGGAGCTCTAGGGGTTCCTATGGGGGCTCTAGGGGGTCCTATGGGAGTTCTAGGGGGCCCTATGGGGGCTCTAGGGGGTCCTAGGGGAGGTCTACGGCGTCCCGTAGAGCTCTAGGGGGTCCTATGGGGACATTAGGGGGTTCTATGGGAGCTCTGGGGGTCCAGTGGGGGCTATAGGGGGCCCTATGGGAGCTCTAGGCGGTCCTATGAGGGTTATAGGGGGTCCTATGGGAGTACTAGGGGGTCCTATGGGGGCTTTTGGGGGTCCTAGGGGAGCTCTAGGGGGTCCTAGGGGAGCTCTAGGGGGCCCTATGGGGGCTATAGGGCATCCTATGGCGGTTATAGGGGGCCCTAGGGGAGCTCTGGGGGGTCCTAGGGGAGCTCTAGGGGATCCTATGGGGGCTCTAGATGGTCCTAGGGGAGCTCTAGGGAGCCCTATGGGAGCTATAGGGGGTCCTAGGGGAGCTCTGGGGGTCCTAGGGGAGCTCTAGGGGGCCCTATGGGGGCTATAGGGCATCCTATGGGGACTATAGGGGGTCCTATAGGAGCTCTAGGGGGGCTATAGGAGCTCTAGAGGGTCCTATGGGGCCTATATGGGGTCCCATGGTGGTTATAGGAGGCCCTAGGGGACCTCTAGGGGGCCCTATGGGAGCTCTAGGGGGTCCTAGGGGAGCTCTAGGGGGTCCTATGGTGGCTATAGGGGGTCCTAGGGGAGCTCTGGGGGTCCTGTGGGGGCGCTAGGGGCCCTATGGGGGCTATAGTGGGTCCTATGGTGGTTATAGGTGGCCCTATGGCAGCTCTAGGGCATCCTATGGGGACTATAGGGGATCCTATAGGAGCTCTAGGGGAGTTATAAGAGCTCTAGGGGTTCCTATGGGGGCTATAGGGGGTCCTATGTTGGTTATAGGGGACCCTATGGGAGCTCTAGTGCATCCTAATGGGATTATAGAGGGTCATATAGGAGGTTTAGGGGGGCTATAGGAGCTCTAGGGGTTCCTATGGGGGCCATAGGGGGTCCTATGGGAGCTCTAGGAGGCTCTCTGGGGGCTATAGGGGGTCCTAGGGGAGCTCTAGGGGGCCCTAAGGGAGGTCTAGGGGGCCACAGGGGGCTCTAGGGGGTCCTATAGGAGCTCTGGGGGTCCTAGGGGGGCTATTGGGGGTCCTATGGTGGTTATAGGGTGCGCTGGGGGAGTTCTAGGGGATCCTATGGGGGCTATAGAGGGTATTATGGTGGTTATAGTGTGCCCTATGGGAGCTCTAGGGCATCCTATGGGGTCTATAGGGGGTCCTATAGGAGCTCTAGGTGGTCTATAGGAGCTCTAGTGGGTCCTATGGGGGCTATAGAGGGTCCTATCGTGCTTATAGGGGGCCCTAGGGGATCTCTGGGGGTCCTGTGGAGGCTCTAGGGGGTCCTATGCGGGCTATAGGGGGTCCTATGGTGGTTATAGGGGACCCTATGGGCGCTCTAGGGCATCCTATGTGCACTATAGAGAGTCCTATAGGAGGTCTAGGGGGGCTATAGGAGGTCTAGGGGGTCCTATGGGACTTCTAGGGGGTCCTATGGGAGTTCTAGGGGGTCCTATGGGGGTATAGGGAGTCCTGGGGGAGCTCTAGGGGGTCCTAGGGGACTTCTAGGGGGACCTATGGGGGCTATAGGGGAGCTCTGGCGGTCCTAGGGGAGCTCCAGGGGGCCCTATGGGGGCTATAGGGCATGCTATGGTGGTTATAGGGGGTCCTAGGGGAGCTCTGGTGGTCCTGTGGGACCTCTAGGGGGCCCTATGGGGGCTCTTAGGGGTCCTATGGTAGTTATAGGTGGCCCTATGGGAGCTCTAGGGCATCCTATGGGGACTATAGGGGATCCTGTAGGAGCTCTAGTGGGGCTATAGGAGCTCTAGGGGTTCCTATGGGGGCTCTAGGGGGTCCTATGGGAGTTCTAGGGGGCCCTATGGGGGCTCTAGGGGGTCCTAGGGGAGGTCTACGGCGTCCCGTAGAGCTCTAGGGGGTCCTATGGGGACATTAGGGGGTTCTATGGGAGCTCTGGGGGTCCAGTGGGGGCTATAGGGGGCCCTATGGGAGCTCTAGGCGGTGCTATGAGGGTTATAGGGGGTCCTATGGGAGTTCTAGGGGGTCCTATGGGGGCTTTTGGGGGTCCTAGGGGAGCTCTAGGGGGTCCTATGGGGGCTATAGGGCATCCTATGGTGGTTATAGGGGGCCCTAGGGGAGCTCTGGGGGGTCCTAGGGGAGCTCTAGGGGATCCTATGGGGGCTCTAGATGGTCCTAGGGGAGCTCTAGGGAGCCCTATGGGAGCTATAGGGGGTCCTAGGGGAGCTCTGGGGGTCCTAGGGGAGCTCTAGGGGGCCCTATGGGGGCTATAGGGCATCCTATGGGGACTATAGGGGGTCCTATAGGAGCTCTAGGGGGGCTATAGGAGCTCTAGAGGGTCCTATGGGGCCTATATGGGGTCCCATGGTGGTTATAGGGGGCCCTAGGGGACCTCTAGGGGGCCCTATGGGAGCTCTAGGGGGTCCTAGGGGAGCTCTAGGGGGTCCTATGGGGGTTATAGGGGGTCCTAGGGGAGGTCTACGGCGTCCCGTAGAGCTCTAGGGGGTCCTATGGGGACATTAGGGGGTTCTATGGGAGCTCTGGGGGTCCAGTGGGGGCTATAGGGGGCCCTATGGGAGCTCTAGGCGGCCCTATGAGGGTTATAGGGGGTCCTATGGGAGTTCTAGGGGGTCCTATGGGGGCTTTTGGGGGTCCTAGGGGAGCTCTAGGGGGTCCTAGGGGAGCTCTAGGGGGTCCTATGGGGGCTATAGGGCATCCTATGGTGGTTATAGGGGGCCCTAGGGGAGCTCTGGGGGGTCCTAGGGGAGCTCTAGGGGATCCTATGGGGGCTCTAGATGGTCCTAGGGGAGCTCTAGGGAGCCCTATGGGAGCTATAGGGGGTCCTAGGGGAGCTCTGGGGGTCCTAGGGGAGCTCTAGGGGGCCCTATGGGGGCTATAGGGCATCCTATGGGGACTATAGGGGGTCCTATAGGAGCTCTAGGGGGGCTATAGGAGCTCTAGAGGGTCCTATGGGGCCTATATGGGGTCCCATGGTGGTTATAGGAGGCCCTAGGGGACCTCTAGGGGGCCCTATGGGAGCTCTAGGGGGTCCTAGGGGAGCTCTAGGGGGTCCTATGGTGGCTATAGGGGGTCCTGTGGGGGCGCTAGGGGCCCTATGGGGGCTATAGTGGGTCCTATGGTGGTTATAGGTGGCCCTATGGCGGTTATAGGTGGCCCTATGGCAGCTCTAGGTCATCCTATGGGGACTATAGGGGATCCTATAGGAGCTTTAGGGGAGTTATAAGAGCTCTAGGGGTTCCTATGGGGGCTATAGGGGGTCCTATGTTGGTTATAGGGGACCCTATGGGAGCTCTAGTGCATCCTAATGGGATTATAGAGGGTCATATAGGAGGTTTAGGGGGGCTATAGGAGCTCTAGGGGTTCCTATGGGGGCCATAGGGGGTCCTATGGGAGCTCTAGGAGGCTCTCTGGGGGCTATAGGGGGTCCTAGGGGAGCTCTAGGGGGCCCTAAGGGAGGTCTAGGGGGCCACAGGGGGCTCTAGGGGGTCCTATAGGAGCTCTGGGGGTCCTAGGGGGGCTATTGGGGGTCCTATGGTGGTTATAGGGCGCGCTGGGGGAGTTCTAGGGGATCCTATGGGGGCTATAGAGGGTATTATGGTGGTTATAGTGTGCCCTATGGGAGCTCTAGGGCATCCTATGGGGTCTATAGGGGGTCCTATAGGAGCTCTAGGTGGTCTATAGGAGCTCTAGTGGGTCCTATGGGGGCTATAGGGGGTCCTATCGTGCATATAGGGGGCCCTAGGGGATCTCTGGGGGTCCTGTGGGGGCTCTAGGGGGTCCTATGCGGGCTATAGGGGGTCCTATGGTGGTTATAGGGGACCCTATGGGCGCTCTAGGGCATCCTATGTGCACTATAGAGAGTCCTATAGGAGGTCTAGGGGGGCTATAGGAGGTCTAGGGGGTCCTATGGGACTTCTAGGGGGTCCTATGGGAGTTCTAGGGGGTCCTATGGGGGTATAGGGAGTCCTGGGGGAGCTCTAGGGGGTCCTAGGGGACTTCTAGGGGGACCTATGGGGGCTATAGGGGAGCTCTGGCGGTCCTAGGGGAGCTCCAGGGGGCCCTATGGGGGCTATAGGGCATGCTATGGTGGTTATAGGGGGTCCTAGGGGAGCTCTGGTGGTCCTGTGGGACCTCTAGGGGGCCCTATGGGGGCTCTTAGGGGTCCTATGGTAGTTATAGGTGGCCCTATGGGAGCTCTAGGGCATCCTATGGGGACTATAGGGGATCCTGTAGGAGCTCTAGTGGGGCTATAGGAGCTCTAGGGGTTCCTATGGGGGCTCTAGGGGGTCCTATGGGAGTTCTAGGGGGCCCTATGGGGGCTCTAGGGGGTCCTAGGGGAGGTCTACGGCGTCCCGTAGAGCTCTAGGGGGTCCTATGGGGACATTAGGGGGTTCTATGGGAGCTCTGGGGGTCCAGTGGGGGCTATAGGGGGCCCTATGGGAGCTCTAGGCGGCGCTATGAGGGTTATAGGGGGTCCTATGGGAGTTCTAGGGGGTCCTAGGGGGGCTTTTGGGGGTCCTAGGGGAGCTCTAGGGGGTCCTATGGGGGCTATAGGGCATCCTATGGTGGTTATAGGGGGCCCTAGGGGAGCTCTGGGGGGTCCTAGGGGAGCTCTAGGGGATCCTATGGGGGCTCTAGATGGTCCTAGGGGAGCTCTAGGGAGCCCTATGGGAGCTATAGGGGGTCCTAGGGGAGCTCTAGGGGGCCCTATGGGGGCTATAGGGCATCCTATGGGGACTATAGGGGGTCCTATAGGAGCTCTAGGGGGGCTATAGGAGCTCTAGAGGGTCCTATGGGGCCTATATGGGGTCCCATGGTGGTTATAGGAGGCCCTAGGGGACCTCTAGGGGGCCCTATGGGAGCTCTAGGGGGTCCTAGGGGAGCTCTAGGGGGTCCTATGGGGGTTATAGGGGGTCCTAGGGGAGGTCTACGGCGTCCCGTAGAGCTCTAGGGGGTCCTATGGGGACATTAGGGGGTTCTATGGGAGCTCTGGGGGTCCAGTGGGGGCTATAGGGGGCCCTATGGGAGCTCTAGGCGGCCCTATGAGGGTTATAGGGGGTCCTATGGGAGTTCTAGGGGGTCCTATGGGGGCTTTTGGGGGTCCTAGGGGAGCTCTAGGGGGTCCTAGGGGAGCTCTAGGGGGTCCTATGGGGGCTATAGGGCATCCTATGGTGGTTATAGGGGGCCCTAGGGGAGCTCTGGGGGGTCCTAGGGGAGCTCTAGGGGATCCTATGGGGGCTCTAGATGGTCTTAGGGGAGCTCTAGGGAGCCCTATGGGAGCTATAGGGGGTCCTAGGGGAGCTCTGGGGGTCCTAGGGGAGCTCTAGGGGGCCCTATGGGGGCTATAGGGCATCCTATGGGGACTATAGGGGGTCCTATAGGAGCTCTAGGGGGGCTATAGGAGCTCTAGAGGGTCCTATGGGGCCTATATGGGGTCCCATGGTGGTTATAGGAGGCCCTAGGGGACCTCTAGGGGGCCCTATGGGAGCTCTAGGGGGTCCTAGGGGAGCTCTAGGGGGTCCTATGGTGGCTATAGGGGGTCCTGTGGGGGCGCTAGGGGCCCTATGGGGGCTATAGTGGGTCCTATGGTGGTTATAGGTGGCCCTATGGCAGCTCTAGGGCATCCTATGGGGACTATAGGGGATCCTATAGGAGCTCTAGGGGAGTTATAAGAGCTCTAGGGGTTCCTATGGGGGCTATAGGGGGTCCTATGTTGGTTATAGGGGACCCTATGGGAGCTCTAGTGCATCCTAATGGGATTATAGAGGGTCATATAGGAGGTTTAGGGGGGCTATAGGAGCTCTAGGGGTTCCTATGGGGGCCATAGGGGGTCCTATGGGAGCTCTAGGAGGCTCTCTGGGGGCTATAGGGGGTCCTAGGGGAGCTCTAGGGGGCCCTAAGGGAGGTCTAGGGGGCCATAGGGGGCTCTAGGGGGTCCTATAGGAGCTCTGGGGGTCCTAGGGGGGCTATTGGGGGTCCTATGGTGGTTATAGGGCGCGCTGGGGGAGTTCTAGGGGATCCTATGGGGGCTATAGAGGGTATTATGGTGGTTATAGTGTGCCCTATGGGAGCTCTAGGGCATCCTATGGGGTCTATAGGGGGTCCTATAGGAGCTCTAGGTGGTCTATAGGAGCTCTAGTGGGTCCTATGGGGGCTATAGAGGGTCCTATCGTGCTTATAGGGGGCCCTAGGGGATCTCTGGGGGTCCTGTGGGGGCTCTAGGGGGTCCTATGCGGGCTATAGGGGGTCCTATGGTGGTTATAGGGGACCCTATGGGCGCTCTAGGGCATCCTATGTGCACTATAGAGAGTCCTATAGGAGGTCTAGGGGGGCTATAGGAGGTCTAGGGGGTCCTATGGGACTTCTAGGGGGTCCTATGGGAGTTCTAGGGGGTCCTATGGGGGTATAGGGAGTCCTGGGGGAGCTCTAGGGGGTCCTAGGGGACTTCTAGGGGGCCCTATGGGGGCTATAGGGGAGCTCTGGCGGTCCTAGGGGAGCTCCAGGGGGCCCTATGGGGGCTATAGGGCATCCTATGGTGGTTATAGGGGGTCCTAGGGGAGCTCTGGTGGTCCTGTGGGACCTCTAGGGGGCCCTATGGGGGCTCTTAGGGGTCCTATGGTAGTTATAGGTGGCCCTATGGGAGCTCTAGGGCATCCTATGGGGACTATAGGGGATCCTGTAGGAGCTCTAGTGGGGCTATAGGAGCTCTAGGGGTTCCTATGGGGGCTCTAGGGGGTCCTATGGGAGTTCTAGGGGGTCCTATGGGGGTTATAGGGGGTCCTAGGGGAGGTCTACGGCGTCCCGTAGAGCTCTAGGGGGTCCTATGGGGACATTAGGGGGTTCTATGGGAGCTCTGGGGGTCCAGTGGGGGCTATAGGGGGCCCTATGGGAGCTCTAGGCGGCCCTATGAGGGTTATAGGGGGTCCTATGGGAGTTCTAGGGGGTCCTATGAGGGCTTTTGGGGGTCCTAGGGGAGCTCTAGGGGGTCCTAGGGGAGCTCTAGGGGGTCCTATGGGGGCTATAGGGCATCCTATGGTGGTTATAGGGGGCCCTAGGGGAGCTCTGGGGGGTCCTAGGGGAGCTCTAGGGGATCCTATGGGGGCTCTAGATGGTCCTAGGGGAGCTCTAGGGAGCCCTATGGGAGCTATAGGGGGTCCTAGGGGAGCTCTGGGGGTCCTAGGGGAGCTCTAGGGGGCCCTATGGGGGCTATAGGGCATCCTATGGGGACTATAGGGGGTCCTATAGGAGCTCTAGGGGGGCTATAGGAGCTCTAGAGGGTCCTATGGGGCCTATATGGGGTCCCATGGTGGTTATAGGAGGCCCTAGGGGACCTCTAGGGGGCCCTATGGGAGCTCTAGGGGGCCCTAGGGGAGCTCTAGGGGGTCCTATGGTGGCTATAGGGGGTCCTGTGGGGGCGCTAGGGGCCCTATGGGGGCTATAGTGGGTCCTATGGTGGTTATAGGTGGCCCTATGGCAGCTCTAGGGCATCCTATGGGGACTATAGGGGATCCTATAGGAGCTCTAGGGGAGTTATAAGAGCTCTAGGGGTTCCTATGGGGGCTATAGGGGGTCCTATGTTGGTTATAGGGGACCCTATGGGAGCTCTAGTGCATCCTAATGGGATTATAGAGGGTCATATAGGAGGTTTAGGGGGGCTATAGGAGCTCTAGGGGTTCCTATGGGGGCCATAGGGGGTCCTATGGGAGCTCTAGGAGGCTCTCTGGGGGCTATAGGGGGTCCTAGGGGAGCTCTAGGGGGCCCTAAGGGAGGTCTAGGGGGCCATAGGGGGCTCTAGGGGGTCCTATAGGAGCTCTGGGGGTCCTAGGGGGGCTATTGGGGGTCCTATGGTGGTTATAGGGCGCGCTGGGGGAGTTCTAGGGGATCCTATGGGGGCTATAGAGGGTATTATGGTGGTTATAGTGTGCCCTATGGGAGCTCTAGGGCATCCTATGGGGTCTATAGGGGGTCCTATAGGAGCTCTAGGTGGTCTATAGGAGCTCTAGTGGGTCCTATGGGGGCTATAGAGGGTCCTATCGTGCTTATAGGGGGCCCTAGGGGATCTCTGGGGGTCCTGTGGGGGCTCTAGGGGGTCCTATGCGGGCTATAGGGGGTCCTATGGTGGTTATAGGGGACCCTATGGGCGCTCTAGGGCATCCTATGTGCACTATAGAGAGTCCTATAGGAGGTCTAGGGGGGCTATAGGAGGTCTAGGGGGTCCTATGGGACTTCTAGGGGGTCCTATGGGAGTTCTAGGGGGTCCTATGGGAGTTCTAGGGGGTCCTATGGGGGTATAGGGAGTCCTGGGGGAGCTCTAGGGGGTCCTAGGGGACTTCTAGGGGGCCCTATGGGGGCTATAGGGGAGCTCTGGCGGTCCTAGGGGAGCTCCAGGGGGCCCTATGGGGGCTATAGGGCATCCTATGGTGGTTATAGGGGGTCCTAGGGGAGCTCTGGTGGTCCTGTGGGACCTCTAGGGGGCCCTATGGGGGCTCTTAGGGGTCCTATGGTAGTTATAGGTGGCCCTATGGGAGCTCTAGGGCATCCTATGGGGACTATAGGGGATCCTGTAGGAGCTCTAGTGGGGCTATAGGAGCTCTAGGGGTTCCTATGGGGGCTCTAGGGGGTCCTATGGGAGTTCTAGGGGGTCCTATGGGGGTTATAGGGGGTCCTAGGGGAGGTCTACGGCGTCCCGTAGAGCTCTAGGGGGTCCTATGGGGACATTAGGGGGTTCTATGGGAGCTCTGGGGGTCCAGTGGGGGCTATAGGGGGCCCTATGGGAGCTCTAGGCGGCCCTATGAGGGTTATAGGGGGTCCTATGGGAGTTCTAGGGGGTCCTATGGGGGCTTTTGGGGGTCCTAGGGGAGCTCTAGGGGGTCCTAGGGGAGCTCTAGGGGGTCCTATGGGGGCTATAGGGCATCCTATGGTGGTTATAGGGGGCCCTAGGGGAGCTCTGGGGGGTCCTAGGGGAGCTCTAGGGGATCCTATGGGGGCTCTAGATGGTCCTAGGGGAGCTCTAGGGAGCCCTATGGGAGCTATAGGGGGTCCTAGGGGAGCTCTGGGGGTCCTAGGGGAGCTCTAGGGGGCCCTATGGGGGCTATAGGGCATCCTATGGGGACTATAGGGGGTCCTATAGGAGCTCTAGGGGGGCTATAGGAGCTCTAGAGGGTCCTATGGGGCCTATATGGGGTCCCATGGTGGTTATAGGAGGCCCTAGGGGACCTCTAGGGGGCCCTATGGGAGCTCTAGGGGGTCCTAGGGGAGCTCTAGGGGGTCCTATGGTGGCTATAGGGGGTCCTAGGGGAGCTCTGGGGGTCCTGTGGGGGCGCTAGGGGCCCTATGGGGGCTATAGTGGGTCCTATGGTGGTTATAGGTGGCCCTATGGCAGCTCTAGGGCATCCTATGGGGACTATAGGGGATCCTATAGGAGCTCCAGGGGAGTTATAAGAGCTCTAGGGGTTCCTATGGGGGCTATAGGGGGTCCTATGTTGGTTATAGGGGACCCTATGGGAGCTCTAGTGCATCCTAATGGGATTATAGAGGGTCATATAGGAGGTTTAGGGGGGCTATAGGAGCTCTAGGGGTTCCTATGGGGGCCATAGGGGGTCCTATGGGAGCTCTAGGAGGCTCTCTGGGGGCTATAGGGGGTCCTAGGGGAGCTCTAGGGGGCCCTAAGGGAGGTCTAGGGGGCCATAGGGGGCTCTAGGGGGTCCTATGGGGGCTATAGAGGGTCCTATCGTGCTTATAGGGGGCCCTAGGGGATCTCTGGGGGTCCTGTGGGGGCTCTAGGGGGTCCTATGCGGGCTATAGGGGGTCCTATGGTGGTTATAGGGGACCCTATGGGCGCTCTAGGGCATCCTATGTGCACTATAGAGAGTCCTATAGGAGGTCTAGGGGGGCTATAGGAGGTCTAGGGGGTCCTATGGGACTTCTAGGGGGTCCTATGGGAGTTCTAGGGGGTCCTATGGGGGTATAGGGAGTCCTGGGGGAGCTCTAGGGGGTCCTAGGGGACTTCTAGGGGGCCCTATGGGGGCTATAGGGGAGCTCTGGCGGTCCTAGGGGAGCTCCAGGGGGCCCTATGGGGGCTATAGGGCATCCTATGGTGGTTATAGGGGGTCCTAGGGGAGCTCTGGTGGTCCTGTGGGACCTCTAGGGGGCCCTATGGGGGCTATAGGGCATCCTATGGGGACTATAGGGGGTCCTATAGGAGCTCTAGGGGGGCTATAGGAGCTCTAGAGGGTCCTATGGGGCCTATATGGGGTCCCATGGTGGTTATAGGAGGCCCTAGGGGACCTCTAGGGGGCCCTATGGGAGCTCTAGGGGGTCCTAGGGGAGCTCTAGGGGGTCCTAGGGGAGCTCTGGGGGGTCCTAGGGGAGCTCTGGGGGGTCCTGTGGGGGCGCTAGGGGCCCTATGGGGGCTATAGTGGGTCCTATGGTGGTTATAGGTGGCCCTATGGCAGCTCTAGGGCATCCTATGGGGACTATAGGGGATCCTATAGGAGCTCTAGGGGAGTTATAAGAGCTCTAGGGGTTCCTATGGGGGCTATAGGGGGTCCTATGTTGGTTATAGGGGACCCTATGGGAGCTCTAGTGCATCCTAATGGGATTATAGCGGGTCATATAGGAGGTTTAGGGGGGCTATAGGAGCTCTAGGGGGTCCTGTGGGGGCTCTAGGTGGTCCTATGGGAGCTCTAGGGGGTCCTATGGGGGCTATAGAGGGTCCTACGGTGGTTATAGGGTGACATAGGGGAGCTCTAGGGCGTCCTATGGGAGCTCTAGGAGGCTCTCTGGGGACTATAGGGGGTCCTAGGGGAGCTCTGGGGTTCCTGTCGGGCTCTAGTGGGCCCTATGTGGGCTATAGGGTGTCCTATGGAGGTTTTAGGGGAC
>NW_028289948.1:0-14750 GCF_059628265.1 Tinamus guttatus
GAGCCCCCCCAGAGCCCCCCCCCGCCCCCCCAACTCGGACCCCCCCAGGCCCCGCCCCCTTTCCCGCCCCCCCCCGCGTGCCCCCCCATCCCACAATGCCCCGCGCGGCCCCACGCGGGACCCCCCCCCACGCGCTCGCCCCCCCCCGCGGCGCCGTGACGTCACCCGGAGCTCCCCCGCCCCCCCCGCGGCGCCGTGACGTCACCCCGCGCTCCCCCCCCCCGCGGCGCCGTGACGTCACCCCGCGCTCCCCCCCCCCCGCTCCGGACCTGCTCCCGGTGGCGGCTCCGCGGCGCGCGCGGCCCCCGCTGCTTCCGGCCCGCGCAGCCGGAAGTGACGCCGCGCGAGGCGGGGAGCGGAAGTGCGCGCGGAAGGCGCGCGGGAGGGGGGGGCAGGGCGCCAACAGGGCGCGTCTCTATGGTCGCCGCCGCTCTGGCCGCGCTGGAGGACCCGGGAGGGGCCTCTATGGGCACAGCGTGGGCGGGGAGCTGCCCCCCCCCCGTGGGGGAGCGGCGGTTGGGGGCGCTCTAGGAGGGGGAAGGGCGACTCTATGGTGCGCCGGAGGCGGCTCCCGCGAAGGGCGGGAAACTCTATGGCCCTGGCGCCCCGGGACCGGAAGTGGACGCGCCGCCCCGGGAGGCCCCCCCCCCCCCGCGCGCAGCTCTATGGTCCGGGAGGCCGCGGGAGGACTCGGCCGTGACGTCACCGCTGCCGCCCGCGCCGATTGGCGGCGCCGTCACCCCCCCCCCCCCCCCCGCTCCGGCCGCCATTTTGGGCGCCGAAGGGCGCGCGGCCCCGCCCCCCGCGGCGTCACGTGGGCGCGGGAGGCCCCGCCCCCTCCCCTCCCCCCCCCCCGCGCTCGGGGCCATCCCGGTTCATCCCAATGGATCCCAATGGGTCCTGGCTCATCCCAATGGATCCCGGTGGATCCAGGTTCATCCCAATGGATCCCAATGGGTCTCGGTTCATCCCAATGGGTCCTGGCTCATCCCAATGGATCCTGGTGGATCCCAACGGATCCCAATGGATCCCGGTTCATCCCAATGGATCCCAATGGATCCCAATGGATCCCAATGGGTCCCGGTTCATCCCAATGGATTCCAATGGATCCCAATGGATCCCAGTTCATCCCAATGGATCCTGGTTCATCCCAATGGATCCCGGTTCATCCCAATGGATCCCAATGGATCCTGGTTGATCCCAATGGGTCCCGGTTCATCCCAATGGATCCCGGATGACCCCGGGGTGCCCCCCCCCCAATCCCAGCGGATCCCGGTTCATCCCGGTGCTCCCAGCGCCCCCCCCCACATTGATCCCGGTTCATCCCAATGGATCTCAATGGATCCCGGTTCATCCCAATCCCTCCAGCCGCCCTCCCCCCCCCAATCCCGGTTCATCCCGGTTCATCCCAATGGATCCCGGTTGATTCCAGCCCATCCCAGGGTGTCCCCCTACCCCCCCTCCCGGGGATCCCAGTTCATCCCAGTGGATCCCGATGGCTCCTGGTTCATCCCAATGGATCCCAGAGTGCCCCCCCCCCATCCTAGTGGATCCCAATGGATCCCGGTTCATCCCGGTGTGTCCAAGCCCCCCCCCCCAATCCCATCCCATCCCGGTGCTCCCAGCCCCCCCCCATCCCAGCAGATCCCAGTTCATCCCAATGGATCCCAATGGATCCTGGTTCATCCCGGTTCATCCCAATGGGTCCCGGTTCATCCCGGTGGATCCCAGGGTGCCCCCCCCCCAATCCCAGCCCATCCCGGTGCTCCCAGCGCCCCCCCCCCCCCGCCATTGATCCCGGTTCCTCCCAGTGAATCCCAATGGATCCCGGTTGATCCCGGTGGATCCCAGGGGGTCCCGGTTCATCCCAGTCCCTCCAGCCCCCTCCCCCCCATCCCGGTTCATCCCAATGGATCCCAGGGTGTCCCCACCCCCCCAATCCCAGCCCATCCCAGTTCATCCCAATGGATTCCAGTGGATCCCAGAGTGCCCCCCCCCATCCCAGTGAATCCCAATGGATCCCGGTTCATCCCGGTTCATCCCAATGGATCCCGGTTCCTCCTGGTTCATCCCAATGGATCCCGGTTCATCCCGGTTCATCCCAATGGGTCCCGGTTCATCCCGGTGGATCCCAGGCTGCCCCCCCCCCCCGTTGATCCCGGTTCATCCCGGTGTTCCCAACCCCCCCCCCCCCCGGGCGCCGGGATGGGGCGGGGGAGGGGCCGCATCCGCCCCGGCCGACCCCGGGAAACGGGAAACGCTCCACAAAGGGGCCCCTCCCGCCCGGACGCCGGGGCCCTTCCTGCCCGGACGCCGGGGCCCTTCCCGGGGCTCCATCCCGGGGAAGGGGCGGGAACGGGAACGGGAACGGGAACGGGAACGGGAACGGGGACGGAGCCGCCCGGACGCCTGGGCCCCCGCGCCGGGAAAGGGGGCCCGGCCGCCTGCGCCCCATAGGGGAGACGGGAGAGGGGGCACCCGGACGCCTGGGCCCCATAGGGGAGACTGAGGGGACACTCGGACGCCTGGGCCCCATAGAAGAGGCTGAGGGGACGCTCGGACGCCTGGGCCCCCATCCCGGACTCCTGGGCCCCATAGAAGAGGCTCCCGGACGCCTGGGCCCCCCGGGGCTCCCGGACGCCTGGGCCCCTCTCCCGGACGCCTGGGCCCCATACAAGGGGCTAAAGCGACACCCGGACACCTGGGCCCCATAGAGGAGACTGAGGGGACACTCGGACGCCTGGGCCCCTTCCCAGACACCTGGGCCCCATAGAAGAGGCCAAGGGGACACTCGGACGCTTGGGCCCCTCTCCCGGACGCCTGGACCCCACAGAAGAGGCTCCCGGACGCCTGGGCCCCATAGAAGAGACTAAAGGGACAACCGGACGCCTGGGCCCCCTGGGGCTCCCGGACGCCTGGGCCCCACAGAAGAGGCTCCCGGACGCCTGGGCCCCATAGAAGAGGCTGAGGGGACACTCGGACGCCTGGGCCCCCATCCCGGACGCCTGGGCCCCACAGAAGAGGCTCCTGGACACCTGGGCCCCTCTCCCGGACACCTGGGCCCCTTCCCGTCCCGCCATGGGGCTGTGGCGGCTCCTCCTGTGGGTCCGGCTGGGGCTGGCGCTGGAGGGTGAGTGGCCGGGGGGGGTGGGGGGGGTGGAGGGGCCCAGGCGTCCGGGCGGCCTCAACCCCCTCCCCCCCCCCCCAGAGGTGCTCCTGGACACGCGGGAAGCGACGACGGATCTGGGATGGAGCGTGAATCCGGAGGGGGAGGGGCAGGTGAGAGCGGGGGACACGGGGACAATGGGGACAATGGGGACAATGGGAACGTTGGGGACGTTGGGGACAATGGGGACATTGGGGGACATTGGGGACATGGGGACAATGGGGACATTGGGGACAATGGGGACATGGGGACGTTGGGGACGTTGGGGACATTGGGATGGGGGGACCTTGGGGACAATGGGGACATTGGGGACGTTGGGGACATTGGGGACATTGGGGGACATTGGGGGACATTGGGGACATTGGGGACATTGGGGACAATGGGGACATTGGGGACGTTGGGGACATTGGGACATTGGGGACATTGGGGACAATGGGGACATGGGGACAATGGGGACATTGGGGACATTGGGGACGTTGGGGACATTGGGGACATTGGGGACATTGGGGACAATGGGGACATTGGGGACATTGGGGACATTGGGACATTGGGGACACATTGGGGACATGGGGACATTGGGGACATTGGGGACGTTGGGCGCAGGGGGTGGCTCAGGGCCGTGGGGGTGGGGACAGGACGTGGGGCCGGTGCCAGCGGACGGGGGAGGGGACAGGGAGGGGACAGCCCAGAACCCTCCCCTCCCCCACCGTGTCCCTCCAGGTCCCCAATGTCCCCAATGTCCCCATTGTCCCAATGTCCCCATGTCCCTCCATTGTCCCCAATGTCCCCAATGTCCCAATGTCCCCATTGTCCCCAATGTCCCCATATCCCCATTGTCCCCATGTCCCCAACATCCCCAATGTCCCCCTGATGTCCCCATTGTCCCCCATGTTCCCTCAATGTCCCCAATGTCCCCAATGTCCCCAATGTCCCAATGTCCCCATGTCCCCCTTGTCCCCAATGTCCCCAATGTCCCAATGTCCCCATTGTCCCCAACATCCACAACGTCCCCATGTCCTCCCAATGTCCCCAATGTCCCCAATGTCCCCATTGTCCCAATGTCCCCATTAGTGGGAGGAGCTCAGCGGGCTGGACCCCGAGCGCGGTGTCCCCGTGCGCCTGTTCGAGTCCTGCTCGGCGCTGTCACCGTCGTCCCCGTTGTCACCATCATCCCCGTTGTCACCGTTGTCACCGTCGTCCCCGTTGTCACCGTCACCGTCGCCGTCCCCGCGGTGGCTGCGCTCCGCCTGGCTCCCCCGCCGCGGCGCCGCCCACGTCTACGCCGAGCTGCGCTACAGCGTGCTGGACTGCGCGCGCCTGACGGCTACAGGCGGCCGCCGCCTGACGCGGAGCGCGGGGCCGCCGCGGGGGGACGGGGGGGACGGCCAGAACGCGGGGGCTGGGGGGTCTGTGGGGTCTATGGGGTCTATGGGGCCTATGGGGTCTATGGGGCCTGTGGAGTCTATGGGGCCTGTGGGGTCTGTGGGGTCTATGGGGTCTATGGGGTCTATGGGGCCTGTGGAGTCTATGGGGCCTGTGGGGCCCATGGGGTCTATGGGGTCTATGGGGCCTGAGGGGCCTGTAGAATCTATGGGGCCTGTAGAATCTATGGGGCCTATGGGGTCTATGGGGTCTATGGGGTCTGTGGGGTCTATGGGGCCTGTGGGGTCTGTGGGGTCTATGGGGCCTATGGGGCCTATGGGGTCTGTGGGGCCTATGGGGCCTGTGGAGCCTGCAGAATCTATGGGGCCTGTGGGGCCTATGGGGTCTATGGGGCCTGCGGGGCCTGAGGGGCCTGTAGAATCTATGGGGCCTGCGGGGTCTGTGGGGCCTATGGGGTCTATGGAGTCTGTGGGGTCTATGGGGCCTGTGGGGTCTATGGGGCCTGAGGGGCCTGTAGAATCTATGGGGTCTATGGGGTCTATGGGGTCTATGGGGTCTATGGGGTCTATGGGGCCTGAGGGGCCTGTAGAATCTATGGGGTCTATGGGGTCTATAGGGTCTATGGGGCCTGTAGAATCTATGGGGCCTGCAGGGTCTATGGGGCCCATGGGGCCTGTAGAATCTATGGGGTCTATGGGGTCTATGGGGCCTGTGGGGCCTGCGGGGCCTGCAGGGCCTGTGGGGTCTATGGGGCCTGTAGAATCTATGGGGCCAATGGGGCCTGTGGAGTCTATGGGGCCTGTGGAGTCTATGGGGCCTGTGGGGCCTGCGGGGCCTGCAGGGCCTGTGGGGTCTATGGGGCCTGTAGAATCTATGGGGCCAATGGGGCCTGTGGAATCTATGGGGCCTGTGGGGCCTGTGGGGCCTGCGGGGTCTATGGGGCCTGTGGGGCCTGCAGGCCGCAGCCTGACGCAAGATGGCCGCCCTGGAGACCAACCTGGGTTCCATGGAGACGACCCCGGGGCCCTTAGCGACGACCCCGGATTCCTTGGAGACGACCCCGGGGCCCTTAGCGACGACCCCAGCAACCGGCCTATGGGGCCTATGGAGCCTATGGGGCCTATGGGGCCTATAGGGCCTGCAGGCCGCAGCCTGACACAACATGGCCGCCCTGGAGACGCCCCCGACTTCCTTAGCGACGCCCCCGACTTCCTTAGCGACGCCCCCGGCAACGGCCCCGGCGGCGACGGCCCCTCCATGGCGGCGCCCACGGGGGCGGCCATGACAGGAGCCGGGACAGGCCCGAGGGCGGCCATGATGGATCCCGGGGCGGCGACGGCGGCCATGATGGGACAAACGGGGGACCCGGCGGCCATGATGGCCCCCAAGGTGACCCCGGCGGCCATGATGGATCCCGGGGCGGAAACGGCGGCCATGATGGATTCCGGGGCAGGGACAGCGGCCATGATGGATCCTGGGGCGGCGATGGTGGCCATGATGGGACAAAAAGGGACCTGGGCTGCCATGATGGGACAAAGGGGGGCCCCGGCGGCCATGATGGATCCTGGGGCTGCGACGGCGGCCATGATGGGACAAAAAGGGACCTGGGCTGCCATGATGGGACAAAGGGGGGACCCGGCGGCCATGATGGCCCCCAAGGTGACCCCGGCGGCCATGATGGATCCTGGGGCGGTAACGGCGGCCATGATGGGACAAAAGGGGGACCCGGCGGCCATGATGGATCCCGGGGTGGAAACGGCGGCCATGATGGGACAAAAGGGGGACCCGGCGGCCATGATGGATCCCGGGGCGGCGACGGCGGCCATGATGGGACAAACAGGGACCCCGGCGGCCATGATGGATCCCGGGGCAGGGACGGCGGCCATGATGGATCCCAGGGCGGCAACGGCGGCCATGGTGGGACAAAAGGGGGCCCTGATGGCCATGATGAGACAAAGGAGAGCCCCGGCGGCCATGATGGCCCCAATGGCGGCCCCGGCGGCCATGATGGATCCCAAGGCGGCCCCGGTGGCCATGATGGCCCCAATGGCGGCCCCGGCGGCCATGATGGCCCCAATGGCGGCCCCGGCGGCCATGATGGATCCCAGGGTGGCCCCGGCGGCCATGACAGATCCCGGAGCGGCAACGGCGGCCATGATGGGACAAAGGGCATCCCCGGCGGCCATGACGGCCCCAGCGGCAGACCCAGCGGCCATGATGGATCCCGAGGCGGCCCCGGCGGCCATGATGGCCCCGCCGGCGGCCCCGCCCCCCCGGCCCTGCCGCGAGACCTTCAGCGTCTTCTACTTCGAGGCGGACGCCGACACGGCCACGGCAACATGGCCGCCCTGGATGGAGAACCCCTACGTGAAGGTGGCGACGGTGGCGGCCGAGCACCTGTCCCACCGCGACGACAGCGACGGTGACAACAACAGGCGGCGCCGCCTGACGGGCCGCGTCAACCGCAAGACGCTGCGGCTGGGCCCGCTGTCGCGCGGCGGTTTCTACGTGGCCTTCCAGGAGGCCGGCGCGTGCGTCGCGCTGTTGTCGGTGCGGCTGTGGGTGCGGCGGTGCGGCGCCGTCACCCGCGGGCTGGCGCGCTTCCCCGCCACCGCCCCCCGCGCGCCGGTGACGCCCGCGGCCGGGCGCTGCGTGGAGGGCGCCGAGGGGGACGCGACAGGCGGCGGTGACGGTGACGGTGACGGTGACGCGGTACCCACCATGTTCTGCCGCCAGGACGGGCAGTGGGCGACGCCGCCCGCGCGGGGCTGTCGCTGCCGCCGGGGGTGGCGCGAGGAGGAGGAGGGAGAGCGGTGCCAGGGTGAGGGGGACGTGGGGACAATGGGGACATGGGGACATGGGGGACATTGGGGACAATGGGGACATGGGGGGACATTGGGGACATGGGGACCTGGGGGGAGATTGGGGACATTGGGGGCATTAGGGACATGGGGGGACATTGGGGACATGGGGACATGGGGGGACATGGAGGGACATGGGGACATTGGGGACATGGGGGAGACATTGGTGACATTAGGGACATGGGGGACATAGGGGATATGGAGGGGGACATGGGGGGACATTGGGGACATGGGGAGCATGGGGGGACATTGGGGACGTTGGGGACATTGGGAGGACATGGGGGACATGGGGGGACATGGGGGGACATGGGGGGACATTGGGGACATGGATGTTGGGGACATGGGGACATTGGGGACATGGGACATTGGGGACATTAGGGACATGGGGGACATGGGGGGATATGGGGGCATGGGGGGACATTGGGGACATGGGGGACATGGGTGCTATAGGGCACTGTGGGTGCTATGGGGTGCCATAGGGTGCCATAGGGTGCTATGGGGCACTATGGGTGTTAGGGGTCCTATAGGGCACTGTGGGTGCTATGGGGCGCTATGGGGTACTATGGGTGCTATAGGGCACCGTGGGTGCTATGGGGCACTATGGGGCTCTGTGGGCGCTATAGGGCACTATGGGTGCTATAGGGCACCGTGGGTGCTATGGGGCACTATGGGTGCCATAGGGCACCGTGGGTGCTATGGGGCGCTATGGGTGCCATAGGGCACCGTGGGTGCTATGGGGCGCTATGGGGCTCTGTGGGCGCTATAGGGCACTATGGGTGCTATAGGGCACTGTGGGTGCTATGGGGCGCTATGGGTGCTATAGGGCACCGTGGGTGCTATGGGGCGCTATGGGTGCCATAGGGCACCGTGGGTGCTATGGGGCGCTATGGGGCTCTGTGGGCGCTATAGGGCACTATGGGTGCTATAGGGCACTGTGGGTGCTATGGGGCACTATGGGTGCCATAGGGCACTGTGGGTGCTATGGGGCGCTATGGGTCAGGGAGGTGCCGGGGGGCAGTTGGGGGTCGGTGCCCGGACGCCTGGGCCCCCTGCTGACCCCGCCCCCTTCCAGCCTGTCCCCCCGACACCTACAAGGCGGAGCCGGGGGCGGGGCCCTGCGTGCCCTGCCCCGCCCACAGCCACGCCCCCGAGTCAGGCGCTGCCGCCTGTTCCTGCCGCCCGGGGTGGTACCGCGCGCCCGGCGAGGGGCCCGAGCAGCGCTGCACCGGTGAGTGACGCCGTACACCCCGAAATACACCCGAAATACACCCGAACACCCCAAAATACACCCCAAAATACACCCAAACACCTCCAAACACCCCCAGAATACACCCAATGACCCCAAAATACCCCCAAAGTACACCCCAACATGCCAAAATACACCCAAAATACACCCAAACACCCCCAGAATACACCCAAAATACACCCCAGCACCCCAAAATACACCCAAACACCCCCAGAATACACCCAAAATACACCCCAGCACCCCAAAGTACACCCAAAATACACCCAAACACCCCAAAATACACCCCAGCACCCCAAAATACACCCAAACACCCCCAGAATACACCCAATGACCCCAAAATACCCCCAAAATACACCCAAACACCCCAAAATACACCCCAAAATACACCCAAACACCACAAAACACCCCCAAACACCCCCAGAATACACCCAATGACCCCAAAATACCCCCCAAATACACCCCAACATGCCAAAATACACCCCAAATACACCCCAGCACCCCAAAACACCCCCAGAATACACCAAATCCCCCCAAAACACCCCCAAAACACCCCCAAACACCCTGAAATACCCCCAGAATACACCCAAACACCCCAAAACACCCTTAATATACACCCAAACACCCCAAAATCCACCCAAAACACACCCAAACACCCCCAGAATACACCCCAACACCCCAAAACACCCCCAAAATACAACCAAACATCCCCAAATACACCCAAACACCCCAAAACACCGCCAGAATACACCCAAAATACACCCCAGCACCCCAAAACACCCCCAGAATACACCAAATCACCCCCAAACACCCCCAAAATACACCCCAACATCCTGAAATACACCCAAAATACACCCCAACACCCCGAAATACATCCAAACACCCCCAGAATACACCAAATCACCCCCAAAATACACCCAAACACCCTCAGAATACACCCAAACACCCCAAAACACCCCAAAAATACAGCCCAACACCCCAAAATACACCCCAAACACCCCCAAACACCCCAAAATACACCCCAACACCCCACAATACACCCAAAACACCCCAAAATACACCCCAACACCCCAAAACACACCCCAAACACCCCAAAATACACCCAAACAACACCCCAAAAAACACCCAAACACCCCAAAATACACCCCAAACACCCCAAAATACACCCGAACACCCCCAAACACCCCCAAAACACACCCCAAACACCCCAAAATACACCCAAACAACACCCCAAAAAACACCCAAACACCCCAAAATACACCCCAAACACCCCAAAATACACCCGAACACCCCCAAACACCCCCAAAATACACCCCAACACCCCAAAATACACCCCAAACAACCCAAAATACACCCCCAAAATACACCCAAACAACACCCCAAAACACCCCAAAATACACCCCAAACACCCCCAAATGCACACAAACACCCCCAAAATACAGCCCTACACCCCAAAACACACCCCAAACACACCCCAACACCCCGGTTTCCGGCAGCGCCGCCGTCGGCTCCGCGGGGGCTCCGCGCGGCTCCCAACGGATCCTCCGTGCGCCTGGAATGGGGCCCCCCCGCGGACGGCGGCGGCCGCGGCGACACCCGCTACGACGTCACCTGCCGCGCCTGTGACGTCACCCGCGGCGGTGACGTCACCGGTGACGTCACCCGCGGCGGTGACGTCACCCGCGGCGGTGACGTCCCGTGCGGGCCCTGCGGCCGCCTGTCCTTCGCCCCCGGCGCCGCGGGGGTGACGGGCGGCGCCGTCACCGTCACCGGCCTCCGTCCCGGTGTCACCTACGCGTTCGCGGTGACCGCCCGGAACGGGGTGTCCGGGCTGAGCCCCCGCGCGGCCGCCGCCGCCACCGTCAACGTCACCGCCGGAGGGGACGGTGAGGGGACAATGGGGGGGACATGGGGACGTTGGGGACACTGGGGACATTGGGGACACCTGGGAGCCCTTGGGGACACTGGGGACATTGGGGACATTGGGGACACTGGGGACATGGGGACACCTGGGGACACCAGGGGACATTGGGGGGGACATGGGGACGTTGGGGACACCTGGGGACATTGGGGACACTGGGGACATGGGGACACCTGGGGACACCAGGGGACAATGGGGGGGACATGGGGACACCAGGGGACATTGGGGACACTGGGGATGTTGGGGACACTGGGGACATGGGGACACTGGGGACACCAGGGGACATTGGGGGGGACATGGGGACGTTGGGGACACCTGGGGACATTGGGGACACTGGGGACATTGGGGACACTGGGGACATGGGGACACCTGGGGACACCAGGGGACAATGGGGGGGACATGGGGACACCAGGGGACATTGGGGACACTGGGGATGTTGGGGACACTGGGGACATGGGGACACCTGGGGACACCAGGGGACATTGGGGGACACCTGGGGACACTGCGGACGTTGGGGACATGGGGACACCTGGGAGCGCTTGGGGACACTGGGGACACTGGGGACATTGGGGACACTGGGGACATGGGGACATTGGGGACGTTGGGGACAGTGGGGACTTTGGGGACACCTGGGAGCCCTTGGGGACACTGGGGACACTGGGGACACCTGGGGACATTGGGGACACTGGGGACATAGTGGACACCTGGGGATACTGGGGACATTGGGGACACCTGGGACCTCCTGGGAGGCCCTTGGGGACAGTGGGAGCCCTTGGGGACACCTGGGGACATTGGGGACACCTGGGAACCCCTGGGAACCCCTGGGAGGCCCTTAGGGACATTGGGGACACCTGGGGACATTGGGGACACCCAGAGCCTCCTGGGGACATTGGGGACACATGGGAACCCCTGGGAGGCCCTTGGGGACATTGGGGACACTTGGGGACACCTGGAGACATTGGGGCCATTGGGGACACTGGGGACACCTGGGAGCCCTTGGGGACATTGGGGACATTGGGGACACCTGGGAGGCGCTTGGGGACATTGGGAGCCCTTGGGGACACTTTGGGACAGCAGGGAGCCCTTGGGGACATTGGGGACACCTGGGGACATTGGGGACATTGGGGACGTTGGGGACACCCGGGGACACTGGGGACATTGGGGACACCTGGGACCTCCTGGGAGCCCTTGGGGACATTGGGGACATTGGGGATACCTGGGAGGCCCTTGGGGACAGTGGGAGCCCTTGGGGACACCTGGGGACATTGGGGACACCTGGGAACCCCTGGGAGGCCCTTGGGGACATTGGGGACACCTGGGGACACCTGGGGACATTGGGGACACCCGGAGCCTCCTGGGGACATTGGGGACACATGGGAACCCCTGGGAGGCCCTTGGGGACATTGGGGACACCTGGGGACACCTGGGGACATTGGGGACACCCGGAGCCTCCTGGGGACATTGGGGACACATGGGAACCCCTGGGAGGCCCTTGGGGACATTGGGGACACCTGGGGACACCTGGGGACATTGGGGACACCCGGAGCCTCCTGGGGACATTGGGGACACATGGGAACCCCTGGGAGGCCCTTGGGGACAGTGGGAGCCCTTGGGGACACCTGGGGACATTGGGGACATTGGGGACACCTGGGACCTCCTGGGAGGCCCTTGGGGACATTGGGAGCCCTTGGGGACACCTGGGAGCCCTTGGGGACATTGGGACCCCCCGTGACCCCCCCGTGACCCCGCAGTGCCCCCCCCCCGTGGGGGGCGTGGTCCGCGTGGGGGCGTCGCCCACGGGCGTCACCCTGGCCTGGGCCCCGCCCCCTCCGGGCCCCCCCGCGGTGCTGGACTGGGAGGTCAAGTACTACGAGAAGGTGGGCGGGGCCGGGGGCGGGGCGAGCGCGAGGGGGGCGGGGCGAGCGCGAGGGGCGGGGCGAGCGCGAGGGGCGGGGCGAGCGCGGGGGTCAATATGAGAAGGTGGGCGGGGCCGGGGGCGGGGCGAGTGCGAGGGGGCGGGGCGAGCGCGAGGGGGCGGGGCGAGCGCGAGGGTAAAGTAATACGGGAAGGGGGCGGGGCGAGCGCGAGGGGCGGGGCGAGCGCGGGGGTCAATACGGGAAAGGGGGCGGGGCCGGGGGCGGGGCGAGCGCGGGGGGCGGGGCCGCCGTGGGGGGGACTTGGGGGGGTCCCCGGGGGCTTTTGGGGGGGGATCTGGGGGGGTCCCCGGGGGCTTTTGGGTGAATTAGGGGGGTCCTGGGGGCAGTTGGGGGGGGCTGGGGGGGATCTGGGGGGTCCTGGGGGGTCCCCGGGGAGTCCAGGGGGTCCTGGGGACATGGGGGGGTCCTGGGGGGTCCCCAGGGGGTCCCGGGGGTCTGGGGGGGCTTTGGGACACGTGGGGATCTGGGGGGGTCCAGGGGGTCTTAGGGACATAGGGGGGGGGTCCGGGGGGTCCCTGGGGGGTCCTGGGGACATGGGGGGGTCTGGGGGGTCCCCAGGGAGTCCCGGGGGTCTTGGGGACATGGGGGGGGGCTGGGGGGGGCGTTGGGGGGTCCTGGGGGTCCTGGGGGGTCCAGGGGGGGTCCCGGGTGTCTTGGGGACATGGGGGGGGTCTGGGGGGTCACGGGGGTCCTGGGGGGGCTCAGGGACACGGGGTGGGGGCTGGGGGGTCCTGGGGGGTCCCCGAGGGGTCCCGGGGGTCTCGGGGGGCTTTGGGGGGTCCAGGGGGTCCTAGGGACACGGGGGGGGCTGGGGGGGCATTGGGGGGTCCTGGGGGGGTCCTGGGGACACGGGGGGGGCTGGGGGGTCCTTGGGGGGTCCTGGGGGCTCCTGGGGGGGCTCAGGGACACGGGGGGGGGTCTGGGGGGTCCTGGGGGGTCCCCGGGGGGTCCCGGGGGTCTGGGGGGACGTTGGGGGGTCCTGGGGGGCCTCTGGGACACGGGGGGGGGTTCTGGGGGGGTCCAGGGGGTCCTGGGGACATGGGGGGGGTCTGGGGGGTCCTGGGGGGTCCCCGGGGGGTCTCGGGGGTCTCGGGGGGCTTTGGGGGGTCCAGGGGGTCCTAGGGACACGGGGGGGGCTGGGGGGGCATTGGGGGGTCCTGGGGGCTCCTGGGGGGGCTCAGGGACACGGGGGGGGGTCTGGGGGGTCCTGGGGGGTCCCCGGGGGGTCCCCGGGGGTCTTGGGGACATGGGGGGGGTCTGGGGGGGTCCTTGGGGGCCCTGGGGGGTCCAGGGGGTCTTGGGGACATGGGGGGGGTCCCTGGGGGCATTGAGGGGTTCTGGGGGGTCCTGGGGGGGGTCTCTGGGACACGGGGGGTGTGGGGGGGTCCTGGGGGGTCCCCGGGGGGTCCCGGGGGTCTGGGGGGACGTTGGGGGGTCCTGGGGGGCCTCTGGGACACGGGGGGGGGGTTCTGGGGGGGTCCAGGGGGTCCTGGGGACATGGGGGGGGTCTGGGGGGTCCTGGGGGGTCCCCGGGGGGTCCCGGGGGCCTTGGGGACATTGGGGGGGTCTGGGGGGTCCTTGGGGGGTCCTGGGGGGTCCTGGGGGCAGTTGGGGGGGGCTGGGGGGGATCTGGGGGGGGTCCAGGGGGTCTTGGGGACATGGGGGGGTCTGGGGGGGCATTGGGGGCCCCTGGGGGCTTTTGGGGGGAATTAGGGGGGTCTTGGGGGGATCGGGGGGGGCCCAAAGGGGGTCTGGGGGGGTCCTGGGGCCAAGGGGTTCTTGGGGGGTCCTGGGGGGTCCCCAGGTGGTCCCGGGGGTCCTTGGGACATGGGGGGGGTCTGGGGGGTCCTTGGGGGGGTCCTGGGGTGTCCCCGGGGGGTCCCGGGGGTCTTGGGGACATGGGAGGGGTCTTGGGGGGTCCCCGGGGGGTCCCGGGGGTCCCGGGGGGCTTTGGGGGGTCCAGGGGGTCCTGGGGACACGGGGGGGGGTCTGGGGGGGCATTGGGGGGTCCTGGGGGCTCCTGGGGGGGCTCAGGGACACGGGGGGGGGGTCTGGGGGGTCCTGGGGGGTCCCCGGGGGGTCCCCGGGGGTCTTGGGGACATGGGGGGGGTCTGGGGGGTCACGGGGGTCCTGGGGGGGCTCAGGGACACGGGGGGGGGGGCTGGGGGGTCCTGGGGGGTCCCCGGGGGGTCCCGGGGGTCTCGGGGGGCATTGGGGGGTCCTGGGGGCTCCTGGGGCT
>NW_028289949.1:0-55836 GCF_059628265.1 Tinamus guttatus
TCTTGGCACAGCAAAACACTTCCTTTGGCATGCCCTTTGCAGCCTCACTCCAAACGGGGCTCTCCGCTTCATCCATCCCCTGACTCCATACTAGCACCAACGGGCTGCTAAAGCGTTTCGCAGAAAACACCAAGGAACCTGTTTCTCACATCCAAGCACAAAGCGTGCGCAGCACGAGTCTTGGCACAGCAAAACACTTCCTTTGGCATGCCCTTTGCAGCCTCACTCCAAACGGGGCTCTCCGCTTCATCCATCCCCTGACTCCATACTAGCACCAACGGGCTGCTAAAGCGTTTCGCAGAAAACACCAAGGAACCTGTTTCTCACTCCAAGCACAAAGCGTGCGCAGCACGAGTCTTGGCACAGCAAAACACTTCCTTTGGCATGCCCTTTGCAGCCTCACTCCAAACGGGGCTCTCCGCTTCATCCATCCCCTGACTCCATACTAGCACCAACGGGCTGCTAAAGCGTTTCGCAGAAAACACCAAGGAACCTGTTTCTCACTCCAAGCACAAAGCGTGCGCAGCACGAGTCTTGGCACAGCAAAACACTTCCTTTGGCATGCCCTTTGCAGCCTCACTCCAAACGGGGCTCTCCGCTTCATCCATCCCCTGACTCCATACTAGCACCAACGGGCTGCTAAAGCGTTTCGCAGAAAACACCAAGGAACCTGTTTCTCACTCCAAGCACAAAGCGTGCGCAGCACGAGTCTTGGCACAGCAAAACACTTCCTTTGGCATGCCCTTTGCAGCCTCACTCCAAACGGGGCTCTCCGCTTCATCCATCCCCTGACTCCATACTAGCACCAACGGGCTGCTAAAGCGTTTCGCAGAAAACACCAAGGAACCTGTTTCTCACTCCAAGCACAAAGCGTGCGCAGCACGAGTCTTGGCACAGCAAAACACTTCCTTTGGCATGCCCTTTGCAGCCTCACTCCAAACGGGGCTCTCCGCTTCATCCATCCCCTGACTCCATACTAGCACCAACGGGCTGCTAAAGCGTTTCGCAGAAAACACCAAGGAACCTGTTTCTCACTCCAAGCACAAAGCGTGCGCAGCACGAGTCTTGGCACAGCAAAACACTTCCTTTGGCATGCCCTTTGCAGCCTCACTCCAAACGGGGCTCTCCGCTTCATCCATCCCCTGACTCCATACTAGCACCAACGGGCTGCTAAAGCGTTTCGCAGAAAACACCAAGGAACCTGTTTCTCACTCCAAGCACAAAGCGTGCGCAGCACGAGTCTTGGCACAGCAAAACACTTCCTTTGGCATGCCCTTTGCAGCCTCACTCCAAACGGGGCTCTCCGCTTCATCCATCCCCTGACTCCATACTAGCACCAACGGGCTGCTAAAGCGTTTCGCAGAAAACACCAAGGAACCTGTTTCTCACTCCAAGCACAAAGCGTGCGCAGCACGAGTCTTGGCACAGCAAAACACTTCCTTTGGCATGCCCTTTGCAGCCTCACTCCAAACGGGGCTCTCCGCTTCATCCATCCCCTGACTCCATACTAGCACCAACGGGCTGCTAAAGCGTTTCGCAGAAAACACCAAGGAACCTGTTTCTCACTCCAAGCACAAAGCGTGCGCAGCACGAGTCTTGGCACAGCAAAACACTTCCTTTGGCATGCCCTTTGCAGCCTCACTCCAAACGGGGCTCTCCGCTTCATCCATCCCCTGACTCCATACTAGCACCAACGGGCTGCTAAAGCGTTTCGCAGAAAACACCAAGGAACCTGTTTCTCACTCCAAGCACAAAGCGTGCGCAGCACGAGTCTTGGCACAGCAAAACACTTCCTTTGGCATGCCCTTTGCAGCCTCACTCCAAACGGGGCTCTCCGCTTCATCCATCCCCTGACTCCATACTAGCACCAACGGGCTGCTAAAGCGTTTCGCAGAAAACACCAAGGAACCTGTTTCTCACTCCAAGCACAAAGCGTGCGCAGCACGAGTCTTGGCACAGCAAAACACTTCCTTTGGCATGCCCTTTGCAGCCTCACTCCAAACGGGGCTCTCCGCTTCATCCATCCCCTGACTCCATACTAGCACCAACGGGCTGCTAAAGCGTTTCGCAGAAAACACCAAGGAACCTGTTTCTCACTCCAAGCACAAAGCGTGCGCAGCACGAGTCTTGGCACAGCAAAACACTTCCTTTGGCATGCCCTTTGCAGCCTCACTCCAAACGGGGCTCTCCGCTTCATCCATCCCCTGACTCCATACTAGCACCAACGGGCTGCTAAAGCGTTTCGCAGAAAACACCAAGGAACCTGTTTCTCACTCCAAGCACAAAGCGTGCGCAGCACGAGTCTTGGCACAGCAAAACACTTCCTTTGGCATGCCCTTTGCAGCCTCACTCCAAACGGGGCTCTCCGCTTCATCCATCCCCTGACTCCATACTAGCACCAACGGGCTGCTAAAGCGTTTCGCAGAAAACACCAAGGAACCTGTTTCTCACTCCAAGCACAAAGCGTGCGCAGCACGAGTCTTGGCACAGCAAAACACTTCCTTTGGCATGCCCTTTGCAGCCTCACTCCAAACGGGGCTCTCCGCTTCATCCATCCCCTGACTCCATACTAGCACCAACGGGCTGCTAAAGCGTTTCGCAGAAAACACCAAGGAACCTGTTTCTCACTCCAAGCACAAAGCGTGCGCAGCACGAGTCTTGGCACAGCAAAACACTTCCTTTGGCATGCCCTTTGCAGCCTCACTCCAAACGGGGCTCTCCGCTTCATCCATCCCCTGACTCCATACTAGCACCAACGGGCTGCTAAAGCGTTTCGCAGAAAACACCAAGGAACCTGTTTCTCACTCCAAGCACAAAGCGTGCGCAGCACGAGTCTTGGCACAGCAAAACACTTCCTTTGGCATGCCCTTTGCAGCCTCACTCCAAACGGGGCTCTCCGCTTCATCCATCCCCTGACTCCATACTAGCACCAACGGGCTGCTAAAGCGTTTCGCAGAAAACACCAAGGAACCTGTTTCTCACTCCAAGCACAAAGCGTGCGCAGCACGAGTCTTGGCACAGCAAAACACTTCCTTTGGCATGCCCTTTGCAGCCTCACTCCAAACGGGGCTCTCCGCTTCATCCATCCCCTGACTCCATACTAGCACCAACGGGCTGCTAAAGCGTTTCGCAGAAAACACCAAGGAACCTGTTTCTCACTCCAAGCACAAAGCGTGCGCAGCACGAGTCTTGGCACAGCAAAACACTTCCTTTGGCATGCCCTTTGCAGCCTCACTCCAAACGGGGCTCTCCGCTTCATCCATCCCCTGACTCCATACTAGCACCAACGGGCTGCTAAAGCGTTTCGCAGAAAACACCAAGGAACCTGTTTCTCACTCCAAGCACAAAGCGTGCGCAGCACGAGTCTTGGCACAGCAAAACACTTCCTTTGGCATGCCCTTTGCAGCCTCACTCCAAACGGGGCTCTCCGCTTCATCCATCCCCTGACTCCATACTAGCACCAACGGGCTGCTAAAGCGTTTCGCAGAAAACACCAAGGAACCTGTTTCTCACTCCAAGCACAAAGCGTGCGCAGCACGAGTCTTGGCACAGCAAAACACTTCCTTTGGCATGCCCTTTGCAGCCTCACTCCAAACGGGGCTCTCCGCTTCATCCATCCCCTGACTCCATACTAGCACCAACGGGCTGCTAAAGCGTTTCGCAGAAAACACCAAGGAACCTGTTTCTCACTCCAAGCACAAAGCGTGCGCAGCACGAGTCTTGGCACAGCAAAACACTTCCTTTGGCATGCCCTTTGCAGCCTCACTCCAAACGGGGCTCTCCGCTTCATCCATCCCCTGACTCCATACTAGCACCAACGGGCTGCTAAAGCGTTTCGCAGAAAACACCAAGGAACCTGTTTCTCACTCCAAGCACAAAGCGTGCGCAGCACGAGTCTTGGCACAGCAAAACACTTCCTTTGGCATGCCCTTTGCAGCCTCACTCCAAACGGGGCTCTCCGCTTCATCCATCCCCTGACTCCATACTAGCACCAACGGGCTGCTAAAGCGTTTCGCAGAAAACACCAAGGAACCTGTTTCTCACTCCAAGCACAAAGCGTGCGCAGCACGAGTCTTGGCACAGCAAAACACTTCCTTTGGCATGCCCTTTGCAGCCTCACTCCAAACGGGGCTCTCCGCTTCATCCATCCCCTGACTCCATACTAGCACCAACGGGCTGCTAAAGCGTTTCGCAGAAAACACCAAGGAACCTGTTTCTCACTCCAAGCACAAAGCGTGCGCAGCACGAGTCTTGGCACAGCAAAACACTTCCTTTGGCATGCCCTTTGCAGCCTCACTCCAAACGGGGCTCTCCGCTTCATCCATCCCCTGACTCCATACTAGCACCAACGGGCTGCTAAAGCGTTTCGCAGAAAACACCAAGGAACCTGTTTCTCACTCCAAGCACAAAGCGTGCGCAGCACGAGTCTTGGCACAGCAAAACACTTCCTTTGGCATGCCCTTTGCAGCCTCACTCCAAACGGGGCTCTCCGCTTCATCCATCCCCTGACTCCATACTAGCACCAACGGGCTGCTAAAGCGTTTCGCAGAAAACACCAAGGAACCTGTTTCTCACTCCAAGCACAAAGCGTGCGCAGCACGAGTCTTGGCACAGCAAAACACTTCCTTTGGCATGCCCTTTGCAGCCTCACTCCAAACGGGGCTCTCCGCTTCATCCATCCCCTGACTCCATACTAGCACCATCGGGCTGCTAAAGCGTTTCGCAGAAAACACCAAGGAACCTGTTTCTCACTCCAAGCACAAAGCGTGCGCAGCACGAGTCTTGGCACAGCAAAACACTTCCTTTGGCATGCCCTTTGCAGCCTCACTCCAAACGGGGCTCTCCGCTTCATCCATCCCCTGACTCCATACTAGCACCAACGGGCTGCTAAAGCGTTTCGCAGAAAACACCAAGGAACCTGTTTCTCACTCCAAGCACAAAGCGTGCGCAGCACGAGTCTTGGCACAGCAAAACACTTCCTTTGGCATGCCCTTTGCAGCCTCACTCCAAACGGGGCTCTCCGCTTCATCCATCCCCTGACTCCATACTAGCACCAACGGGCTGCTAAAGCGTTTCGCAGAAAACACCAAGGAACCTGTTTCTCACTCCAAGCACAAAGCGTGCGCAGCACGAGTCTTGGCACAGCAAAACACTTCCTTTGGCATGCCCTTTGCAGCCTCACTCCAAACGGGGCTCTCCGCTTCATCCATCCCCTGACTCCATACTAGCACCAACGGGCTGCTAAAGCGTTTCGCAGAAAACACCAAGGAACCTGTTTCTCACTCCAAGCACAAAGCGTGCGCAGCACGAGTCTTGGCACAGCAAAACACTTCCTTTGGCATGCCCTTTGCAGCCTCACTCCAAACGGGGCTCTCCGCTTCATCCATCCCCTGACTCCATACTAGCACCAACGGGCTGCTAAAGCGTTTCGCAGAAAACACCAAGGAACCTGTTTCTCACTCCAAGCACAAAGCGTGCGCAGCACGAGTCTTGGCACAGCAAAACACTTCCTTTGGCATGCCCTTTGCAGCCTCACTCCAAACGGGGCTCTCCGCTTCATCCATCCCCTGACTCCATACTAGCACCAACGGGCTGCTAAAGCGTTTCGCAGAAAACACCAAGGAACCTGTTTCTCACTCCAAGCACAAAGCGTGCGCAGCACGAGTCTTGGCACAGCAAAACACTTCCTTTGGCATGCCCTTTGCAGCCTCACTCCAAACGGGGCTCTCCGCTTCATCCATCCCCTGACTCCATACTAGCACCAACGGGCTGCTAAAGCGTTTCGCAGAAAACACCAAGGAACCTGTTTCTCACTCCAAGCACAAAGCGTGCGCAGCACGAGTCTTGGCACAGCAAAACACTTCCTTTGGCATGCCCTTTGCAGCCTCACTCCAAACGGGGCTCTCCGCTTCATCCATCCCCTGACTCCATACTAGCACCAACGGGCTGCTAAAGCGTTTCGCAGAAAACACCAAGGAACCTGTTTCTCACTCCAAGCACAAAGCGTGCGCAGCACGAGTCTTGGCACAGCAAAACACTTCCTTTGGCATGCCCTTTGCAGCCTCACTCCAAACGGGGCTCTCCGCTTCATCCATCCCCTGACTCCATACTAGCACCAACGGGCTGCTAAAGCGTTTCGCAGAAAACACCAAGGAACCTGTTTCTCACTCCAAGCACAAAGCGTGCGCAGCACGAGTCTTGGCACAGCAAAACACTTCCTTTGGCATGCCCTTTGCAGCCTCACTCCAAACGGGGCTCTCCGCTTCATCCATCCCCTGACTCCATACTAGCACCAACGGGCTGCTAAAGCGTTTCGCAGAAAACACCAAGGAACCTGTTTCTCACTCCAAGCACAAAGCGTGCGCAGCACGAGTCTTGGCACAGCAAAACACTTCCTTTGGCATGCCCTTTGCAGCCTCACTCCAAACGGGGCTCTCCGCTTCATCCATCCCCTGACTCCATACTAGCACCAACGGGCTGCTAAAGCGTTTCGCAGAAAACACCAAGGAACCTGTTTCTCACTCCAAGCACAAAGCGTGCGCAGCACGAGTCTTGGCACAGCAAAACACTTCCTTTGGCATGCCCTTTGCAGCCTCACTCCAAACGGGGCTCTCCGCTTCATCCATCCCCTGACTCCATACTAGCACCAACGGGCTGCTAAAGCGTTTCGCAGAAAACACCAAGGAACCTGTTTCTCACTCCAAGCACAAAGCGTGCGCAGCACGAGTCTTGGCACAGCAAAACACTTCCTTTGGCATGCCCTTTGCAGCCTCACTCCAAACGGGGCTCTCCGCTTCATCCATCCCCTGACTCCATACTAGCACCAACGGGCTGCTAAAGCGTTTCGCAGAAAACACCAAGGAACCTGTTTCTCACTCCAAGCACAAAGCGTGCGCAGCACGAGTCTTGGCACAGCAAAACACTTCCTTTGGCATGCCCTTTGCAGCCTCACTCCAAACGGGGCTCTCCGCTTCATCCATCCCCTGACTCCATACTAGCACCAACGGGCTGCTAAAGCGTTTCGCAGAAAACACCAAGGAACCTGTTTCTCACTCCAAGCACAAAGCGTGCGCAGCACGAGTCTTGGCACAGCAAAACACTTCCTTTGGCATGCCCTTTGCAGCCTCACTCCAAACGGGGCTCTCCGCTTCATCCATCCCCTGACTCCATACTAGCACCAACGGGCTGCTAAAGCGTTTCGCAGAAAACACCAAGGAACCTGTTTCTCACTCCAAGCACAAAGCGTGCGCAGCACGAGTCTTGGCACAGCAAAACACTTCCTTTGGCATGCCCTTTGCAGCCTCACTCCAAACGGGGCTCTCCGCTTCATCCATCCCCTGACTCCATACTAGCACCAACGGGCTGCTAAAGCGTTTCGCAGAAAACACCAAGGAACCTGTTTCTCACTCCAAGCACAAAGCGTGCGCAGCACGAGTCTTGGCACAGCAAAACACTTCCTTTGGCATGCCCTTTGCAGCCTCACTCCAAACGGGGCTCTCCGCTTCATCCATCCCCTGACTCCATACTAGCACCAACGGGCTGCTAAAGCGTTTCGCAGAAAACACCAAGGAACCTGTTTCTCACTCCAAGCACAAAGCGTGCGCAGCACGAGTCTTGGCACAGCAAAACACTTCCTTTGGCATGCCCTTTGCAGCCTCACTCCAAACGGGGCTCTCCGCTTCATCCATCCCCTGACTCCATACTAGCACCAACGGGCTGCTAAAGCGTTTCGCAGAAAACACCAAGGAACCTGTTTCTCACTCCAAGCACAAAGCGTGCGCAGCACGAGTCTTGGCACAGCAAAACACTTCCTTTGGCATGCCCTTTGCAGCCTCACTCCAAACGGGGCTCTCCGCTTCATCCATCCCCTGACTCCATACTAGCACCAACGGGCTGCTAAAGCGTTTCGCAGAAAACACCAAGGAACCTGTTTCTCACTCCAAGCACAAAGCGTGCGCAGCACGAGTCTTGGCACAGCAAAACACTTCCTTTGGCATGCCCTTTGCAGCCTCACTCCAAACGGGGCTCTCCGCTTCATCCATCCCCTGACTCCATACTAGCACCAACGGGCTGCTAAAGCGTTTCGCAGAAAACACCAAGGAACCTGTTTCTCACTCCAAGCACAAAGCGTGCGCAGCACGAGTCTTGGCACAGCAAAACACTTCCTTTGGCATGCCCTTTGCAGCCTCACTCCAAACGGGGCTCTCCGCTTCATCCATCCCCTGACTCCATACTAGCACCAACGGGCTGCTAAAGCGTTTCGCAGAAAACACCAAGGAACCTGTTTCTCACTCCAAGCACAAAGCGTGCGCAGCACGAGTCTTGGCACAGCAAAACACTTCCTTTGGCATGCCCTTTGCAGCCTCACTCCAAACGGGGCTCTCCGCTTCATCCATCCCCTGACTCCATACTAGCACCAACGGGCTGCTAAAGCGTTTCGCAGAAAACACCAAGGAACCTGTTTCTCACTCCAAGCACAAAGCGTGCGCAGCACGAGTCTTGGCACAGCAAAACACTTCCTTTGGCATGCCCTTTGCAGCCTCACTCCAAACGGGGCTCTCCGCTTCATCCATCCCCTGACTCCATACTAGCACCAACGGGCTGCTAAAGCGTTTCGCAGAAAACACCAAGGAACCTGTTTCTCACTCCAAGCACAAAGCGTGCGCAGCACGAGTCTTGGCACAGCAAAACACTTCCTTTGGCATGCCCTTTGCAGCCTCACTCCAAACGGGGCTCTCCGCTTCATCCATCCCCTGACTCCATACTAGCACCAACGGGCTGCTAAAGCGTTTCGCAGAAAACACCAAGGAACCTGTTTCTCACTCCAAGCACAAAGCGTGCGCAGCACGAGTCTTGGCACAGCAAAACACTTCCTTTGGCATGCCCTTTGCAGCCTCACTCCAAACGGGGCTCTCCGCTTCATCCATCCCCTGACTCCATACTAGCACCAACGGGCTGCTAAAGCGTTTCGCAGAAAACACCAAGGAACCTGTTTCTCACTCCAAGCACAAAGCGTGCGCAGCACGAGTCTTGGCACAGCAAAACACTTCCTTTGGCATGCCCTTTGCAGCCTCACTCCAAACGGGGCTCTCCGCTTCATCCATCCCCTGACTCCATACTAGCACCAACGGGCTGCTAAAGCGTTTCGCAGAAAACACCAAGGAACCTGTTTCTCACTCCAAGCACAAAGCGTGCGCAGCACGAGTCTTGGCACAGCAAAACACTTCCTTTGGCATGCCCTTTGCAGCCTCACTCCAAACGGGGCTCTCCGCTTCATCCATCCCCTGACTCCATACTAGCACCAACGGGCTGCTAAAGCGTTTCGCAGAAAACACCAAGGAACCTGTTTCTCACTCCAAGCACAAAGCGTGCGCAGCACGAGTCTTGGCACAGCAAAACACTTCCTTTGGCATGCCCTTTGCAGCCTCACTCCAAACGGGGCTCTCCGCTTCATCCATCCCCTGACTCCATACTAGCACCAACGGGCTGCTAAAGCGTTTCGCAGAAAACACCAAGGAACCTGTTTCTCACTCCAAGCACAAAGCGTGCGCAGCACGAGTCTTGGCACAGCAAAACACTTCCTTTGGCATGCCCTTTGCAGCCTCACTCCAAACGGGGCTCTCCGCTTCATCCATCCCCTGACTCCATACTAGCACCAACGGGCTGCTAAAGCGTTTCGCAGAAAACACCAAGGAACCTGTTTCTCACTCCAAGCACAAAGCGTGCGCAGCACGAGTCTTGGCACAGCAAAACACTTCCTTTGGCATGCCCTTTGCAGCCTCACTCCAAACGGGGCTCTCCGCTTCATCCATCCCCTGACTCCATACTAGCACCAACGGGCTGCTAAAGCGTTTCGCAGAAAACACCAAGGAACCTGTTTCTCACTCCAAGCACAAAGCGTGCGCAGCACGAGTCTTGGCACAGCAAAACACTTCCTTTGGCATGCCCTTTG
This sequence comes from Tinamus guttatus, assembly GCF_059628265.1. NCBI lineage: Eukaryota > Metazoa > Chordata > Aves > Tinamiformes > Tinamidae > Tinamus > Tinamus guttatus. The sequence goes on from NW_028289949.1 coordinate 9,953, forward strand.
CAGCCTCACTCCAAACGGGGCTCTCCGCTTCATCCATCCCCTGACTCCATACTAGCACCAACGGGCTGCTAAAGCGTTTCGCAGAAAACACCAAGGAACCTGTTTCTCACTCCAAGCACAAAGCGTGCGCAGCACGAGTCTTGGCACAGCAAAACACTTCCTTTGGCATGCCCTTTGCAGCCTCACTCCAAACGGGGCTCTCCGCTTCATCCATCCCCTGACTCCATACTAGCACCAACGGGCTGCTAAAGCGTTTCGCAGAAAACACCAAGGAACCTGTTTCTCACTCCAAGCACAAAGCGTGCGCAGCACGAGTCTTGGCACAGCAAAACACTTCCTTTGGCATGCCCTTTGCAGCCTCACTCCAAACGGGGCTCTCCGCTTCATCCATCCCCTGACTCCATACTAGCACCAACGGGCTGCTAAAGCGTTTCGCAGAAAACACCAAGGAACCTGTTTCTCACTCCAAGCACAAAGCGTGCGCAGCACGAGTCTTGGCACAGCAAAACACTTCCTTTGGCATGCCCTTTGCAGCCTCACTCCAAACGGGGCTCTCCGCTTCATCCATCCCCTGACTCCATACTAGCACCAACGGGCTGCTAAAGCGTTTCGCAGAAAACACCAAGGAACCTGTTTCTCACTCCAAGCACAAAGCGTGCGCAGCACGAGTCTTGGCACAGCAAAACACTTCCTTTGGCATGCCCTTTGCAGCCTCACTCCAAACGGGGCTCTCCGCTTCATCCATCCCCTGACTCCATACTAGCACCAACGGGCTGCTAAAGCGTTTCGCAGAAAACACCAAGGAACCTGTTTCTCACTCCAAGCACAAAGCGTGCGCAGCACGAGTCTTGGCACAGCAAAACACTTCCTTTGGCATGCCCTTTGCAGCCTCACTCCAAACGGGGCTCTCCGCTTCATCCATCCCCTGACTCCATACTAGCACCAACGGGCTGCTAAAGCGTTTCGCAGAAAACACCAAGGAACCTGTTTCTCACTCCAAGCACAAAGCGTGCGCAGCACGAGTCTTGGCACAGCAAAACACTTCCTTTGGCATGCCCTTTGCAGCCTCACTCCAAACGGGGCTCTCCGCTTCATCCATCCCCTGACTCCATACTAGCACCAACGGGCTGCTAAAGCGTTTCGCAGAAAACACCAAGGAACCTGTTTCTCACTCCAAGCACAAAGCGTGCGCAGCACGAGTCTTGGCACAGCAAAACACTTCCTTTGGCATGCCCTTTGCAGCCTCACTCCAAACGGGGCTCTCCGCTTCATCCATCCCCTGACTCCATACTAGCACCAACGGGCTGCTAAAGCGTTTCGCAGAAAACACCAAGGAACCTGTTTCTCACTCCAAGCACAAAGCGTGCGCAGCACGAGTCTTGGCACAGCAAAACACTTCCTTTGGCATGCCCTTTGCAGCCTCACTCCAAACGGGGCTCTCCGCTTCATCCATCCCCTGACTCCATACTAGCACCAACGGGCTGCTAAAGCGTTTCGCAGAAAACACCAAGGAACCTGTTTCTCACTCCAAGCACAAAGCGTGCGCAGCACGAGTCTTGGCACAGCAAAACACTTCCTTTGGCATGCCCTTTGCAGCCTCACTCCAAACGGGGCTCTCCGCTTCATCCATCCCCTGACTCCATACTAGCACCAACGGGCTGCTAAAGCGTTTCGCAGAAAACACCAAGGAACCTGTTTCTCACTCCAAGCACAAAGCGTGCGCAGCACGAGTCTTGGCACAGCAAAACACTTCCTTTGGCATGCCCTTTGCAGCCTCACTCCAAACGGGGCTCTCCGCTTCATCCATCCCCTGACTCCATACTAGCACCAACGGGCTGCTAAAGCGTTTCGCAGAAAACACCAAGGAACCTGTTTCTCTACTCCAAGCACAAAGCGTGCGCAGCACGAGTCTTGGCACAGCAAAACACTTCCTTTGGCATGCCCTTTGCAGCCTCACTCCAAACGGGGCTCTCCGCTTCATCCATCCCCTGACTCCATACTAGCACCAACGGGCTGCTAAAGCGTTTCGCAGAAAACACCAAGGAACCTGTTTCTCACTCCAAGCACAAAGCGTGCGCAGCACGAGTCTTGGCACAGCAAAACACTTCCTTTGGCATGCCCTTTGCAGCCTCACTCCAAACGGGGCTCTCCGCTTCATCCATCCCCTGACTCCATACTAGCACCAACGGGCTGCTAAAGCGTTTCGCAGAAAACACCAAGGAACCTGTTTCTCACTCCAAGCACAAAGCGTGCGCAGCACGAGTCTTGGCACAGCAAAACACTTCCTTTGGCATGCCCTTTGCAGCCTCACTCCAAACGGGGCTCTCCGCTTCATCCATCCCCTGACTCCATACTAGCACCAACGGGCTGCTAAAGCGTTTCGCAGAAAACACCAAGGAACCTGTTTCTCACTCCAAGCACAAAGCGTGCGCAGCACGAGTCTTGGCACAGCAAAACACTTCCTTTGGCATGCCCTTTGCAGCCTCACTCCAAACGGGGCTCTCCGCTTCATCCATCCCCTGACTCCATACTAGCACCAACGGGCTGCTAAAGCGTTTCGCAGAAAACACCAAGGAACCTGTTTCTCACTCCAAGCACAAAGCGTGCGCAGCACGAGTCTTGGCACAGCAAAACACTTCCTTTGGCATGCCCTTTGCAGCCTCACTCCAAACGGGGCTCTCCGCTTCATCCATCCCCTGACTCCATACTAGCACCAACGGGCTGCTAAAGCGTTTCGCAGAAAACACCAAGGAACCTGTTTCTCACTCCAAGCACAAAGCGTGCGCAGCACGAGTCTTGGCACAGCAAAACACTTCCTTTGGCATGCCCTTTGCAGCCTCACTCCAAACGGGGCTCTCCGCTTCATCCATCCCCTGACTCCATACTAGCACCAACGGGCTGCTAAAGCGTTTCGCAGAAAACACCAAGGAACCTGTTTCTCACTCCAAGCACAAAGCGTGCGCAGCACGAGTCTTGGCACAGCAAAACACTTCCTTTGGCATGCCCTTTGCAGCCTCACTCCAAACGGGGCTCTCCGCTTCATCCATCCCCTGACTCCATACTAGCACCAACGGGCTGCTAAAGCGTTTCGCAGAAAACACCAAGGAACCTGTTTCTCACTCCAAGCACAAAGCGTGCGCAGCACGAGTCTTGGCACAGCAAAACACTTCCTTTGGCATGCCCTTTGCAGCCTCACTCCAAACGGGGCTCTCCGCTTCATCCATCCCCTGACTCCATACTAGCACCAACGGGCTGCTAAAGCGTTTCGCAGAAAACACCAAGGAACCTGTTTCTCACTCCAAGCACAAAGCGTGCGCAGCACGAGTCTTGGCACAGCAAAACACTTCCTTTGGCATGCCCTTTGCAGCCTCACTCCAAACGGGGCTCTCCGCTTCATCCATCCCCTGACTCCATACTAGCACCAACGGGCTGCTAAAGCGTTTCGCAGAAAACACCAAGGAACCTGTTTCTCACTCCAAGCACAAAGCGTGCGCAGCACGAGTCTTGGCACAGCAAAACACTTCCTTTGGCATGCCCTTTGCAGCCTCACTCCAAACGGGGCTCTCCGCTTCATCCATCCCCTGACTCCATACTAGCACCAACGGGCTGCTAAAGCGTTTCGCAGAAAACACCAAGGAACCTGTTTCTCACTCCAAGCACAAAGCGTGCGCAGCACGAGTCTTGGCACAGCAAAACACTTCCTTTGGCATGCCCTTTGCAGCCTCACTCCAAACGGGGCTCTCCGCTTCATCCATCCCCTGACTCCATACTAGCACCAACGGGCTGCTAAAGCGTTTCGCAGAAAACACCAAGGAACCTGTTTCTCACTCCAAGCACAAAGCGTGCGCAGCACGAGTCTTGGCACAGCAAAACACTTCCTTTGGCATGCCCTTTGCAGCCTCACTCCAAACGGGGCTCTCCGCTTCATCCATCCCCTGACTCCATACTAGCACCAACGGGCTGCTAAAGCGTTTCGCAGAAAACACCAAGGAACCTGTTTCTCACTCCAAGCACAAAGCGTGCGCAGCACGAGTCTTGGCACAGCAAAACACTTCCTTTGGCATGCCCTTTGCAGCCTCACTCCAAACGGGGCTCTCCGCTTCATCCATCCCCTGACTCCATACTAGCACCAACGGGCTGCTAAAGCGTTTCGCAGAAAACACCAAGGAACCTGTTTCTCACTCCAAGCACAAAGCGTGCGCAGCACGAGTCTTGGCACAGCAAAACACTTCCTTTGGCATGCCCTTTGCAGCCTCACTCCAAACGGGGCTCTCCGCTTCATCCATCCCCTGACTCCATACTAGCACCAACGGGCTGCTAAAGCGTTTCGCAGAAAACACCAAGGAACCTGTTTCTCACTCCAAGCACAAAGCGTGCGCAGCACGAGTCTTGGCACAGCAAAACACTTCCTTTGGCATGCCCTTTGCAGCCTCACTCCAAACGGGGCTCTCCGCTTCATCCATCCCCTGACTCCATACTAGCACCAACGGGCTGCTAAAGCGTTTCGCAGAAAACACCAAGGAACCTGTTTCTCACTCCAAGCACAAAGCGTGCGCAGCACGAGTCTTGGCACAGCAAAACACTTCCTTTGGCATGCCCTTTGCAGCCTCACTCCAAACGGGGCTCTCCGCTTCATCCATCCCCTGACTCCATACTAGCACCAACGGGCTGCTAAAGCGTTTCGCAGAAAACACCAAGGAACCTGTTTCTCACTCCAAGCACAAAGCGTGCGCAGCACGAGTCTTGGCACAGCAAAACACTTCCTTTGGCATGCCCTTTGCAGCCTCACTCCAAACGGGGCTCTCCGCTTCATCCATCCCCTGACTCCATACTAGCACCAACGGGCTGCTAAAGCGTTTCGCAGAAAACACCAAGGAACCTGTTTCTCACTCCAAGCACAAAGCGTGCGCAGCACGAGTCTTGGCACAGCAAAACACTTCCTTTGGCATGCCCTTTGCAGCCTCACTCCAAACGGGGCTCTCCGCTTCATCCATCCCCTGACTCCATACTAGCACCAACGGGCTGCTAAAGCGTTTCGCAGAAAACACCAAGGAACCTGTTTCTCACTCCAAGCACAAAGCGTGCGCAGCACGAGTCTTGGCACAGCAAAACACTTCCTTTGGCATGCCCTTTGCAGCCTCACTCCAAACGGGGCTCTCCGCTTCATCCATCCCCTGACTCCATACTAGCACCAACGGGCTGCTAAAGCGTTTCGCAGAAAACACCAAGGAACCTGTTTCTCACTCCAAGCACAAAGCGTGCGCAGCACGAGTCTTGGCACAGCAAAACACTTCCTTTGGCATGCCCTTTGCAGCCTCACTCCAAACGGGGCTCTCCGCTTCATCCATCCCCTGACTCCATACTAGCACCAACGGGCTGCTAAAGCGTTTCGCAGAAAACACCAAGGAACCTGTTTCTCACTCCAAGCACAAAGCGTGCGCAGCACGAGTCTTGGCACAGCAAAACACTTCCTTTGGCATGCCCTTTGCAGCCTCACTCCAAACGGGGCTCTCCGCTTCATCCATCCCCTGACTCCATACTAGCACCAACGGGCTGCTAAAGCGTTTCGCAGAAAACACCAAGGAACCTGTTTCTCACTCCAAGCACAAAGCGTGCGCAGCACGAGTCTTGGCACAGCAAAACACTTCCTTTGGCATGCCCTTTGCAGCCTCACTCCAAACGGGGCTCTCCGCTTCATCCATCCCCTGACTCCATACTAGCACCAACGGGCTGCTAAAGCGTTTCGCAGAAAACACCAAGGAACCTGTTTCTCACTCCAAGCACAAAGCGTGCGCAGCACGAGTCTTGGCACAGCAAAACACTTCCTTTGGCATGCCCTTTGCAGCCTCACTCCAAACGGGGCTCTCCGCTTCATCCATCCCCTGACTCCATACTAGCACCAACGGGCTGCTAAAGCGTTTCGCAGAAAACACCAAGGAACCTGTTTCTCACTCCAAGCACAAAGCGTGCGCAGCACGAGTCTTGGCACAGCAAAACACTTCCTTTGGCATGCCCTTTGCAGCCTCACTCCAAACGGGGCTCTCCGCTTCATCCATCCCCTGACTCCATACTAGCACCAACGGGCTGCTAAAGCGTTTCGCAGAAAACACCAAGGAACCTGTTTCTCACTCCAAGCACAAAGCGTGCGCAGCACGAGTCTTGGCACAGCAAAACACTTCCTTTGGCATGCCCTTTGCAGCCTCACTCCAAACGGGGCTCTCCGCTTCATCCATCCCCTGACTCCATACTAGCACCAACGGGCTGCTAAAGCGTTTCGCAGAAAACACCAAGGAACCTGTTTCTCACTCCAAGCACAAAGCGTGCGCAGCACGAGTCTTGGCACAGCAAAACACTTCCTTTGGCATGCCCTTTGCAGCCTCACTCCAAACGGGGCTCTCCGCTTCATCCATCCCCTGACTCCATACTAGCACCAACGGGCTGCTAAAGCGTTTCGCAGAAAACACCAAGGAACCTGTTTCTCACTCCAAGCACAAAGCGTGCGCAGCACGAGTCTTGGCACAGCAAAACACTTCCTTTGGCATGCCCTTTGCAGCCTCACTCCAAACGGGGCTCTCCGCTTCATCCATCCCCTGACTCCATACTAGCACCAACGGGCTGCTAAAGCGTTTCGCAGAAAACACCAAGGAACCTGTTTCTCACTCCAAGCACAAAGCGTGCGCAGCACGAGTCTTGGCACAGCAAAACACTTCCTTTGGCATGCCCTTTGCAGCCTCACTCCAAACGGGGCTCTCCGCTTCATCCATCCCCTGACTCCATACTAGCACCAACGGGCTGCTAAAGCGTTTCGCAGAAAACACCAAGGAACCTGTTTCTCACTCCAAGCACAAAGCGTGCGCAGCACGAGTCTTGGCACAGCAAAACACTTCCTTTGGCATGCCCTTTGCAGCCTCACTCCAAACGGGGCTCTCCGCTTCATCCATCCCCTGACTCCATACTAGCACCAACGGGCTGCTAAAGCGTTTCGCAGAAAACACCAAGGAACCTGTTTCTCACTCCAAGCACAAAGCGTGCGCAGCACGAGTCTTGGCACAGCAAAACACTTCCTTTGGCATGCCCTTTGCAGCCTCACTCCAAACGGGGCTCTCCGCTTCATCCATCCCCTGACTCCATACTAGCACCAACGGGCTGCTAAAGCGTTTCGCAGAAAACACCAAGGAACCTGTTTCTCACTCCAAGCACAAAGCGTGCGCAGCACGAGTCTTGGCACAGCAAAACACTTCCTTTGGCATGCCCTTTGCAGCCTCACTCCAAACGGGGCTCTCCGCTTCATCCATCCCCTGACTCCATACTAGCACCAACGGGCTGCTAAAGCGTTTCGCAGAAAACACCAAGGAACCTGTTTCTCACTCCAAGCACAAAGCGTGCGCAGCACGAGTCTTGGCACAGCAAAACACTTCCTTTGGCATGCCCTTTGCAGCCTCACTCCAAACGGGGCTCTCCGCTTCATCCATCCCCTGACTCCATACTAGCACCAACGGGCTGCTAAAGCGTTTCGCAGAAAACACCAAGGAACCTGTTTCTCACTCCAAGCACAAAGCGTGCGCAGCACGAGTCTTGGCACAGCAAAACACTTCCTTTGGCATGCCCTTTGCAGCCTCACTCCAAACGGGGCTCTCCGCTTCATCCATCCCCTGACTCCATACTAGCACCAACGGGCTGCTAAAGCGTTTCGCAGAAAACACCAAGGAACCTGTTTCTCACTCCAAGCACAAAGCGTGCGCAGCACGAGTCTTGGCACAGCAAAACACTTCCTTTGGCATGCCCTTTGCAGCCTCACTCCAAACGGGGCTCTCCGCTTCATCCATCCCCTGACTCCATACTAGCACCAACGGGCTGCTAAAGCGTTTCGCAGAAAACACCAAGGAACCTGTTTCTCACTCCAAGCACAAAGCGTGCGCAGCACGAGTCTTGGCACAGCAAAACACTTCCTTTGGCATGCCCTTTGCAGCCTCACTCCAAACGGGGCTCTCCGCTTCATCCATCCCCTGACTCCATACTAGCACCAACGGGCTGCTAAAGCGTTTCGCAGAAAACACCAAGGAACCTGTTTCTCACTCCAAGCACAAAGCGTGCGCAGCACGAGTCTTGGCACAGCAAAACACTTCCTTTGGCATGCCCTTTGCAGCCTCACTCCAAACGGGGCTCTCCGCTTCATCCATCCCCTGACTCCATACTAGCACCAACGGGCTGCTAAAGCGTTTCGCAGAAAACACCAAGGAACCTGTTTCTCACTCCAAGCACAAAGCGTGCGCAGCACGAGTCTTGGCACAGCAAAACACTTCCTTTGGCATGCCCTTTGCAGCCTCACTCCAAACGGGGCTCTCCGCTTCATCCATCCCCTGACTCCATACTAGCACCAACGGGCTGCTAAAGCGTTTCGCAGAAAACACCAAGGAACCTGTTTCTCACTCCAAGCACAAAGCGTGCGCAGCACGAGTCTTGGCACAGCAAAACACTTCCTTTGGCATGCCCTTTGCAGCCTCACTCCAAACGGGGCTCTCCGCTTCATCCATCCCCTGACTCCATACTAGCACCAACGGGCTGCTAAAGCGTTTCGCAGAAAACACCAAGGAACCTGTTTCTCACTCCAAGCACAAAGCGTGCGCAGCACGAGTCTTGGCACAGCAAAACACTTCCTTTGGCATGCCCTTTGCAGCCTCACTCCAAACGGGGCTCTCCGCTTCATCCATCCCCTGACTCCATACTAGCACCAACGGGCTGCTAAAGCGTTTCGCAGAAAACACCAAGGAACCTGTTTCTCACTCCAAGCACAAAGCGTGCGCAGCACGAGTCTTGGCACAGCAAAACACTTCCTTTGGCATGCCCTTTGCAGCCTCACTCCAAACGGGGCTCTCCGCTTCATCCATCCCCTGACTCCATACTAGCACCAACGGGCTGCTAAAGCGTTTCGCAGAAAACACCAAGGAACCTGTTTCTCACTCCAAGCACAAAGCGTGCGCAGCACGAGTCTTGGCACAGCAAAACACTTCCTTTGGCATGCCCTTTGCAGCCTCACTCCAAACGGGGCTCTCCGCTTCATCCATCCCCTGACTCCATACTAGCACCAACGGGCTGCTAAAGCGTTTCGCAGAAAACACCAAGGAACCTGTTTCTCACTCCAAGCACAAAGCGTGCGCAGCACGAGTCTTGGCACAGCAAAACACTTCCTTTGGCATGCCCTTTGCAGCCTCACTCCAAACGGGGCTCTCCGCTTCATCCATCCCCTGACTCCATACTAGCACCAACGGGCTGCTAAAGCGTTTCGCAGAAAACACCAAGGAACCTGTTTCTCACTCCAAGCACAAAGCGTGCGCAGCACGAGTCTTGGCACAGCAAAACACTTCCTTTGGCATGCCCTTTGCAGCCTCACTCCAAACGGGGCTCTCCGCTTCATCCATCCCCTGACTCCATACTAGCACCAACGGGCTGCTAAAGCGTTTCGCAGAAAACACCAAGGAACCTGTTTCTCACTCCAAGCACAAAGCGTGCGCAGCACGAGTCTTGGCACAGCAAAACACTTCCTTTGGCATGCCCTTTGCAGCCTCACTCCAAACGGGGCTCTCCGCTTCATCCATCCCCTGACTCCATACTAGCACCAACGGGCTGCTAAAGCGTTTCGCAGAAAACACCAAGGAACCTGTTTCTCACTCCAAGCACAAAGCGTGCGCAGCACGAGTCTTGGCACAGCAAAACACTTCCTTTGGCATGCCCTTTGCAGCCTCACTCCAAACGGGGCTCTCCGCTTCATCCATCCCCTGACTCCATACTAGCACCAACGGGCTGCTAAAGCGTTTCGCAGAAAACACCAAGGAACCTGTTTCTCACTCCAAGCACAAAGCGTGCGCAGCACGAGTCTTGGCACAGCAAAACACTTCCTTTGGCATGCCCTTTGCAGCCTCACTCCAAACGGGGCTCTCCGCTTCATCCATCCCCTGACTCCATACTAGCACCAACGGGCTGCTAAAGCGTTTCGCAGAAAACACCAAGGAACCTGTTTCTCACTCCAAGCACAAAGCGTGCGCAGCACGAGTCTTGGCACAGCAAAACACTTCCTTTGGCATGCCCTTTGCAGCCTCACTCCAAACGGGGCTCTCCGCTTCATCCATCCCCTGACTCCATACTAGCACCAACGGGCTGCTAAAGCGTTTCGCAGAAAACACCAAGGAACCTGTTTCTCACTCCAAGCACAAAGCGTGCGCAGCACGAGTCTTGGCACAGCAAAACACTTCCTTTGGCATGCCCTTTGCAGCCTCACTCCAAACGGGGCTCTCCGCTTCATCCATCCCCTGACTCCATACTAGCACCAACGGGCTGCTAAAGCGTTTCGCAGAAAACACCAAGGAACCTGTTTCTCACTCCAAGCACAAAGCGTGCGCAGCACGAGTCTTGGCACAGCAAAACACTTCCTTTGGCATGCCCTTTGCAGCCTCACTCCAAACGGGGCTCTCCGCTTCATCCATCCCCTGACTCCATACTAGCACCAACGGGCTGCTAAAGCGTTTCGCAGAAAACACCAAGGAACCTGTTTCTCACTCCAAGCACAAAGCGTGCGCAGCACGAGTCTTGGCACAGCAAAACACTTCCTTTGGCATGCCCTTTGCAGCCTCACTCCAAACGGGGCTCTCCGCTTCATCCATCCCCTGACTCCATACTAGCACCAACGGGCTGCTAAAGCGTTTCGCAGAAAACACCAAGGAACCTGTTTCTCACTCCAAGCACAAAGCGTGCGCAGCACGAGTCTTGGCACAGCAAAACACTTCCTTTGGCATGCCCTTTGCAGCCTCACTCCAAACGGGGCTCTCCGCTTCATCCATCCCCTGACTCCATACTAGCACCAACGGGCTGCTAAAGCGTTTCGCAGAAAACACCAAGGAACCTGTTTCTCACTCCAAGCACAAAGCGTGCGCAGCACGAGTCTTGGCACAGCAAAACACTTCCTTTGGCATGCCCTTTGCAGCCTCACTCCAAACGGGGCTCTCCGCTTCATCCATCCCCTGACTCCATACTAGCACCAACGGGCTGCTAAAGCGTTTCGCAGAAAACACCAAGGAACCTGTTTCTCACTCCAAGCACAAAGCGTGCGCAGCACGAGTCTTGGCACAGCAAAACACTTCCTTTGGCATGCCCTTTGCAGCCTCACTCCAAACGGGGCTCTCCGCTTCATCCATCCCCTGACTCCATACTAGCACCAACGGGCTGCTAAAGCGTTTCGCAGAAAACACCAAGGAACCTGTTTCTCACTCCAAGCACAAAGCGTGCGCAGCACGAGTCTTGGCACAGCAAAACACTTCCTTTGGCATGCCCTTTGCAGCCTCACTCCAAACGGGGCTCTCCGCTTCATCCATCCCCTGACTCCATACTAGCACCAACGGGCTGCTAAAGCGTTTCGCAGAAAACACCAAGGAACCTGTTTCTCACTCCAAGCACAAAGCGTGCGCAGCACGAGTCTTGGCACAGCAAAACACTTCCTTTGGCATGCCCTTTGCAGCCTCACTCCAAACGGGGCTCTCCGCTTCATCCATCCCCTGACTCCATACTAGCACCAACGGGCTGCTAAAGCGTTTCGCAGAAAACACCAAGGAACCTGTTTCTCACTCCAAGCACAAAGCGTGCGCAGCACGAGTCTTGGCACAGCAAAACACTTCCTTTGGCATGCCCTTTGCAGCCTCACTCCAAACGGGGCTCTCCGCTTCATCCATCCCCTGACTCCATACTAGCACCAACGGGCTGCTAAAGCGTTTCGCAGAAAACACCAAGGAACCTGTTTCTCACTCCAAGCACAAAGCGTGCGCAGCACGAGTCTTGGCACAGCAAAACACTTCCTTTGGCATGCCCTTTGCAGCCTCACTCCAAACGGGGCTCTCCGCTTCATCCATCCCCTGACTCCATACTAGCACCAACGGGCTGCTAAAGCGTTTCGCAGAAAACACCAAGGAACCTGTTTCTCACTCCAAGCACAAAGCGTGCGCAGCACGAGTCTTGGCACAGCAAAACACTTCCTTTGGCATGCCCTTTGCAGCCTCACTCCAAACGGGGCTCTCCGCTTCATCCATCCCCTGACTCCATACTAGCACCAACGGGCTGCTAAAGCGTTTCGCAGAAAACACCAAGGAACCTGTTTCTCACTCCAAGCACAAAGCGTGCGCAGCACGAGTCTTGGCACAGCAAAACACTTCCTTTGGCATGCCCTTTGCAGCCTCACTCCAAACGGGGCTCTCCGCTTCATCCATCCCCTGACTCCATACTAGCACCAACGGGCTGCTAAAGCGTTTCGCAGAAAACACCAAGGAACCTGTTTCTCACTCCAAGCACAAAGCGTGCGCAGCACGAGTCTTGGCACAGCAAAACACTTCCTTTGGCATGCCCTTTGCAGCCTCACTCCAAACGGGGCTCTCCGCTTCATCCATCCCCTGATTCCATACTAGCACCAACGGGCTGCTAAAGCGTTTCGCAGAAAACACCAAGGAACCTGTTTCTCACTCCAAGCACAAAGCGTGCGCAGCACGAGTCTTGGCACAGCAAAACACTTCCTTTGGCATGCCCTTTGCAGCCTCACTCCAAACGGGGCTCTCCGCTTCATCCATCCCCTGACTCCATACTAGCACCAACGGGCTGCTAAAGCGTTTCGCAGAAAACACCAAGGAACCTGTTTCTCACTCCAAGCACAAAGCGTGCGCAGCACGAGTCTTGGCACAGCAAAACACTTCCTTTGGCATGCCCTTTGCAGCCTCACTCCAAACGGGGCTCTCCGCTTCATCCATCCCCTGACTCCATACTAGCACCAACGGGCTGCTAAAGCGTTTCGCAGAAAACACCAAGGAACCTGTTTCTCACTCCAAGCACAAAGCGTGCGCAGCACGAGTCTTGGCACAGCAAAACACTTCCTTTGGCATGCCCTTTGCAGCCTCACTCCAAACGGGGCTCTCCGCTTCATCCATCCCCTGACTCCATACTAGCACCAACGGGCTGCTAAAGCGTTTCGCAGAAAACACCAAGGAACCTGTTTCTCACTCCAAGCACAAAGCGTGCGCAGCACGAGTCTTGGCACAGCAAAACACTTCCTTTGGCATGCCCTTTGCAGCCTCACTCCAAACGGGGCTCTCCGCTTCATCCATCCCCTGACTCCATACTAGCACCAACGGGCTGCTAAAGCGTTTCGCAGAAAACACCAAGGAACCTGTTTCTCACTCCAAGCACAAAGCGTGCGCAGCACGAGTCTTGGCACAGCAAAACACTTCCTTTGGCATGCCCTTTGCAGCCTCACTCCAAACGGGGCTCTCCGCTTCATCCATCCCCTGACTCCATACTAGCACCAACGGGCTGCTAAAGCGTTTCGCAGAAAACACCAAGGAACCTGTTTCTCACTCCAAGCACAAAGCGTGCGCAGCACGAGTCTTGGCACAGCAAAACACTTCCTTTGGCATGCCCTTTGCAGCCTCACTCCAAACGGGGCTCTCCGCTTCATCCATCCCCTGACTCCATACTAGCACCAACGGGCTGCTAAAGCGTTTCGCAGAAAACACCAAGGAACCTGTTTCTCACTCCAAGCACAAAGCGTGCGCAGCACGAGTCTTGGCACAGCAAAACACTTCCTTTGGCATGCCCTTTGCAGCCTCACTCCAAACGGGGCTCTCCGCTTCATCCATCCCCTGACTCCATACTAGCACCAACGGGCTGCTAAAGCGTTTCGCAGAAAACACCAAGGAACCTGTTTCTCACTCCAAGCACAAAGCGTGCGCAGCACGAGTCTTGGCACAGCAAAACACTTCCTTTGGCATGCCCTTTGCAGCCTCACTCCAAACGGGGCTCTCCGCTTCATCCATCCCCTGACTCCATACTAGCACCAACGGGCTGCTAAAGCGTTTCGCAGAAAACACCAAGGAACCTGTTTCTCACTCCAAGCACAAAGCGTGCGCAGCACGAGTCTTGGCACAGCAAAACACTTCCTTTGGCATGCCCTTTGCAGCCTCACTCCAAACGGGGCTCTCCGCTTCATCCATCCCCTGACTCCATACTAGCACCAACGGGCTGCTAAAGCGTTTCGCAGAAAACACCAAGGAACCTGTTTCTCACTCCAAGCACAAAGCGTGCGCAGCACGAGTCTTGGCACAGCAAAACACTTCCTTTGGCATGCCCTTTGCAGCCTCACTCCAAACGGGGCTCTCCGCTTCATCCATCCCCTGACTCCATACTAGCACCAACGGGCTGCTAAAGCGTTTCGCAGAAAACACCAAGGAACCTGTTTCTCACTCCAAGCACAAAGCGTGCGCAGCACGAGTCTTGGCACAGCAAAACACTTCCTTTGGCATGCCCTTTGCAGCCTCACTCCAAACGGGGCTCTCCGCTTCATCCATCCCCTGACTCCATACTAGCACCAACGGGCTGCTAAAGCGTTTCGCAGAAAACACCAAGGAACCTGTTTCTCACTCCAAGCACAAAGCGTGCGCAGCACGAGTCTTGGCACAGCAAAACACTTCCTTTGGCATGCCCTTTGCAGCCTCACTCCAAACGGGGCTCTCCGCTTCATCCATCCCCTGACTCCATACTAGCACCAACGGGCTGCTAAAGCGTTTCGCAGAAAACACCAAGGAACCTGTTTCTCACTCCAAGCACAAAGCGTGCGCAGCACGAGTCTTGGCACAGCAAAACACTTCCTTTGGCATGCCCTTTGCAGCCTCACTCCAAACGGGGCTCTCCGCTTCATCCATCCCCTGACTCCATACTAGCACCAACGGGCTGCTAAAGCGTTTCGCAGAAAACACCAAGGAACCTGTTTCTCACTCCAAGCACAAAGCGTGCGCAGCACGAGTCTTGGCACAGCAAAACACTTCCTTTGGCATGCCCTTTGCAGCCTCACTCCAAACGGGGCTCTCCGCTTCATCCATCCCCTGACTCCATACTAGCACCAACGGGCTGCTAAAGCGTTTCGCAGAAAACACCAAGGAACCTGTTTCTCACTCCAAGCACAAAGCGTGCGCAGCACGAGTCTTGGCACAGCAAAACACTTCCTTTGGCATGCCCTTTGCAGCCTCACTCCAAACGGGGCTCTCCGCTTCATCCATCCCCTGACTCCATACTAGCACCAACGGGCTGCTAAAGCGTTTCGCAGAAAACACCAAGGAACCTGTTTCTCACTCCAAGCACAAAGCGTGCGCAGCACGAGTCTTGGCACAGCAAAACACTTCCTTTGGCATGCCCTTTGCAGCCTCACTCCAAACGGGGCTCTCCGCTTCATCCATCCCCTGACTCCATACTAGCACCAACGGGCTGCTAAAGCGTTTCGCAGAAAACACCAAGGAACCTGTTTCTCACTCCAAGCACAAAGCGTGCGCAGCACGAGTCTTGGCACAGCAAAACACTTCCTTTGGCATGCCCTTTGCAGCCTCACTCCAAACGGGGCTCTCCGCTTCATCCATCCCCTGACTCCATACTAGCACCAACGGGCTGCTAAAGCGTTTCGCAGAAAACACCAAGGAACCTGTTTCTCACTCCAAGCACAAAGCGTGCGCAGCACGAGTCTTGGCACAGCAAAACACTTCCTTTGGCATGCCCTTTGCAGCCTCACTCCAAACGGGGCTCTCCGCTTCATCCATCCCCTGACTCCATACTAGCACCAACGGGCTGCTAAAGCGTTTCGCAGAAAACACCAAGGAACCTGTTTCTCACTCCAAGCACAAAGCGTGCGCAGCACGAGTCTTGGCACAGCAAAACACTTCCTTTGGCATGCCCTTTGCAGCCTCACTCCAAACGGGGCTCTCCGCTTCATCCATCCCCTGACTCCATACTAGCACCAACGGGCTGCTAAAGCGTTTCGCAGAAAACACCAGCGGAACCTGTTTCTCACTCCAAGCACAAAGCCGTGCGCAGCACGAGTCTTGGCACAGCAAAACACTTCCTTTGGCATGCCCTTTGCAGCCTCACTCCAAACGGGGCTCTCCGCTTCATCCATCCCCTGACTCCATACTAGCACCAACGGGCTGCTAAAGCGTTTCGCAGAAAACACCAAGGAACCTGTTTCTCACTCCAAGCACAAAGCGTGCGCAGCACGAGTCTTGGCACAGCAAAACACTTCCTTTGGCATGCCCTTTGCAGCCTCACTCCAAACGGGGCTCTCCGCTTCATCCATCCCCTGACTCCATACTAGCACCAACGGGCTGCTAAAGCGTTTCGCAGAAAACACCAAGGAACCTGTTTCTCACTCCAAGCACAAAGCGTGCGCAGCACGAGTCTTGGCACAGCAAAACACTTCCTTTGGCATGCCCTTTGCAGCCTCACTCCAAACGGGGCTCTCCGCTTCATCCATCCCCTGACTCCATACTAGCACCAACGGGCTGCTAAAGCGTTTCGCAGAAAACACCAAGGAACCTGTTTCTCACTCCAAGCACAAAGCGTGCGCAGCACGAGTCTTGGCACAGCAAAACACTTCCTTTGGCATGCCCTTTGCAGCCTCACTCCAAACGGGGCTCTCCGCTTCATCCATCCCCTGACTCCATACTAGCACCAACGGGCTGCTAAAGCGTTTCGCAGAAAACACCAAGGAACCTGTTTCTCACTCCAAGCACAAAGCGTGCGCAGCACGAGTCTTGGCACAGCAAAACACTTCCTTTGGCATGCCCTTTGCAGCCTCACTCCAAACGGGGCTCTCCGCTTCATCCATCCCCTGACTCCATACTAGCACCAACGGGCTGCTAAAGCGTTTCGCAGAAAACACCAAGGAACCTGTTTCTCACTCCAAGCACAAAGCGTGCGCAGCACGAGTCTTGGCACAGCAAAACACTTCCTTTGGCATGCCCTTTGCAGCCTCACTCCAAACGGGGCTCTCCGCTTCATCCATCCCCTGACTCCATACTAGCACCAACGGGCTGCTAAAGCGTTTCGCAGAAAACACCAAGGAACCTGTTTCTCACTCCAAGCACAAAGCGTGCGCAGCACGAGTCTTGGCACAGCAAAACACTTCCTTTGGCATGCCCTTTGCAGCCTCACTCCAAACGGGGCTCTCCGCTTCATCCATCCCCTGACTCCATACTAGCACCAACGGGCTGCTAAAGCGTTTCGCAGAAAACACCAAGGAACCTGTTTCTCACTCCAAGCACAAAGCGTGCGCAGCACGAGTCTTGGCACAGCAAAACACTTCCTTTGGCATGCCCTTTGCAGCCTCACTCCAAACGGGGCTCTCCGCTTCATCCATCCCCTGACTCCATACTAGCACCAACGGGCTGCTAAAGCGTTTCGCAGAAACACCAAGGAACCTGTTTCTCACTCCAAGCACAAAGCGTGCGCAGCACGAGTCTTGGCACAGCAAAACACTTCCTTTGGCATGCCCTTTGCAGCCTCACTCCAAACGGGGCTCTCCGCTTCATCCATCCCCTGACTCCATACTAGCACCAACGGGCTGCTAAAGCGTTTCGCAGAAAACACCAAGGAACCTGTTTCTCACTCAAGCACAAAGCGTGCGCAGCACGAGTCTTGGCACAGCAAAAACACTTCCTTTGGCATGCCCTTTGCAGCCTCACTCCAAACGGGGCTCTCCGCTTCATCCATCCCCTGACTCCATACTAGCACCAACGGGCCTGCTAAAGCGTTTCGCAGAAAACACCAAGGAACCTGTTTCTCACTCCAAGCACAAAGCGTGCGCAGCACGAGTCTTGGCACAGCAAAACACTTCCTTTGGCATGCCCTTTGCAGCCTCACTCCAAACGGGGCTCTCCGCTTCATCCATCCCCTGACTCCATACTAGCACCAACGGGCTGCTAAAGCGTTTCGCAGAAACACCAAGGAACCTGTTTCTCACTCCAAGCACAAAGCGTGCGCAGCACGAGTCTTGGCACAGCAAAACACTTCCTTTGGCATGCCCTTTGCAGCCTCACTCAAACGGGGCTCTCCGCTTCATCCATCCCCTGACTCCATACTAGCACCAACGGGCTGCTAAAGCGTTTCGCAGAAAACACCAAGGAACCTGTTTCTCACTCCAAGCACAAAGCGTGCGCAGCACGAGTCTTGGCACAGCAAAACACTTCCCTTGGCATGCCCTTTGCAGCCTCACTCCAAACGGGGCTCTCCGCTTCATCCATCCCCTGACTCCATACTAGCACCAACGGGCTGCTAAAGCGTTTCGCAGAAAACACCAAGGAACCTGTTTCTCACTCCAAGCACAAAGCGTGCGCAGCACGAGTCTTGGCACAGCAAACACTTCCTTTGGCATGCCCTTTGCAGCCTCACTCCAAACGGGGCTCTCCGCTTCATCCATCCCCTGACTCCATACTAGCACCAACGGGCTGCTAAAGCGTTTCGCAGAAAACACCGCGGAACCTGTTTCTCACTCCAAGCACAAAGCGTGCGCAGCACGAGTCTTGGCACAGCAAAACACTTCCTTTGGCATGCCCTTTGCAGCCTCACTCCAAACGGGGCTCTCCGCTTCATCCATCCCCTGACTCCATACTAGCACCAACGGGCTGCTAAAGCGTTTTGCAGAAAACACCGCGGACCTGTTTCTCACTCCAAGCACAAAGCGTGCGCAGCACGAGTCTTGGCACAGCAAAACACTTCCTTTGGCATGCCCTTTGCAGCCTCACTCCAAACGGGGCTCTCCGCTTCATCCATCCCCTGACTCCATACTAGCACCAACGGGCTGCTAAAGCGTTTCGCAGAAAACACAAGGAACCTGTTCTCACTCCAAGCACAAAGCGTGCGCAGCACGAGTCTTGGCACAGCAAAACACTTCCTTTGGCATGCCCTTTGCAGCCTCACTCCAAACGGGGCTCTCCGCTTCATCCATCCCCTGACTCCATACTAGCACCAACGGGCTGCTAAAGCGTTTCGCAGAAAACACCAAGGAACCTGTTTCTCACTCCAAGCACAAAGCGTGCGCAGCACGAGTCTTGGCACAGCAAAACACTTCCTTTGGCATGCCCTTGCAGCCTCACTCCAAACGGGGCTCTCCGCTTCATCCATCCCTGACTCCATACTAGCACCAACGGGCTGCTAAAGCGTTTCGCAGAAAACACCAAGGAACCTGTTTCTCACTCCAAGCACAAAGCGTGCGCAGCACGAGTCTTGGCACAGCAAAACACTTCCTTTGGCATGCCCTTTGCAGCCTCACTCCAAACGGGGCCTCTCCGCTTCATCCATCCCCTGACTCCATACTAGCACCAACGGCCTGCTAAAGCGTTTCGCAGAAAACACCAAGGAACCTGTTTCTCACTCCAAGCACAAAGCGTGCGCAGCACGAGTCTTGGCACAGCAAAACACTTCCTTGGCATGCCCTTTGCAGCCTCACTCCAAACGGGGCTCTCCGCTTCATCCATCCCCTGACTCCATACTAGCACCAACGGCCTGCTAAAGCGTTTCGCAGAAAACACCAAGGAACCTGTTTCTCACTCCAAGCACAAAGCGTGCGCAGCACGAGTCTTGCACAGCAAAACACTTCCTTTGGCATGCCCTTTGCAGCCTCACTCCAAACGGGGCTCTCCGCTTCATCCATCCCCTGACTCCATACTAGCACCAACGGCCTGCTAAAGCGTTTCGCAGAAAACACCAAGGAACCTGTTTCTCACTCCAAGCACAAAGCGTGCGCAGCACGAGTCCTTGCCACAGCAAAACACTTCCTTTGGCATGCCCTTTGCAGCTCACTCCAAACGGGGCTCTCCGCTTCATCCATCCCCTGACTCCATACTAGCACCAACGGGCTGCTAAAGCGTTTCGCAGAAAACACCAAGGAACCTGTTTCTCACTCCAAGCACAAAGCGTGCGCAGCACGAGTCTTGGCACAGCAAAACACTTCCTTTGGCATGCCCTTTGCAGCCTCACTCCAAACGGGGGGCTCTCTGCTTCATCCATCCCCTGACTCCATACTAGCACCAACGGGCTGCTAAAGCGTTTTGCAGAAAACACCAAGGAACCTGTTTCTCACTCCAAGCACAAAGCGTGCGCAGCACGAGTCTTGGCACAGCAAAACACTTCCCTTGGCATGACCTTTGCAGCCTCACTCCAAAAGGGGCTCTCCGCTTCATCCATCCCCTGACTCCATACTAGCACCAACGGGCTGCTAAAGCGTTTCGCAGAAAACACCAAGGAACCTGTTTCTCACTCCAAGCACAAAGCGTGCGCAGCACGAGTCTTGGCACAGCAGAACACTTCCTTTGGCATGCCCTTTGCAGCCTCACTCCAAACGGGGCTCTCCGCTTCATCCATCCCCTGACTCCATACTAGCACCAACGGGCTGCTAAAGCGTTTCGCAGAAAACACCAAGGAAACTGTTTCTCACTTCAAGCACAAAGCGTGCGCAGCACAAGTCTTGGCACAGCAGAACACTTCCTTTGGCATGCCCTTTGCAGCCTCACTCCAAACGGGGCTCTCCGCTTCATCCATCCCCTGACTCCATACTAGCACCAACGGGCTGCTAAAGCGTTTCGCAGAAAACACCAAGGAACCTGTTTCTCACTCCAACCACAAAGCGTGCGCAGCACGAGTCTTGGCACAGCAGAACACTTCCTTTGGCATGCCCTTTGCAGCCTCACTCCAAACGGGGCTCTCCGCTTCATCCATCCCCTGACTCCATACTAGCACCAACGGGCTGCTAAAGCGTTTCGCAGAAAACACCAAGGAACCTGTTTCTCACTCCAAGCACAAAGCGTGCGCAGCACGAGTCTTGGCACAGCAAAACACTTCCTTTGGCATGCCCTTTGCAGCCTCACTCCAAACGGGGCTCTCCGCTTCATCCATCCCCTGACTCCATACTAGCACCAACGGGCTGCTAAAGCGTTTCGCAGAAAACACCAAGGAACCTGTTTCTCACTCCAAGCACAAAGCGTGCGCAGCACGAGTCTTGGCACAGCAAAACACTTCCTTTGGCATGCCCTTTGCAGCCTCACTCCAAACGGGGCTCTCCGCTTCATCCATCCCCTGACTCCATACTAGCACCAACGGGCTGCTAAAGCGTTTCGCAGAAAACACCAAGGAAGCTGTTTCTCACTCCAAGCACAAAGCGTGCGCAGCACGAGTCTTGGCACAGCAGAACACTTCCTTTGGCATGCCCTTTGCAGCCTCACTCCAAACGGGGCTCTCCGCTTCATCCATCCCCTGACTCCATACTAGCACCAACGGGCTGCTAAAGCGTTTCGCAGAAAACACCAAGGAACCTGTTTCTCACTCCAAGCACAAAGCGTGCGCAGCACGAGTCTTGGCACAGCAAAACACTTCCTTTGGCATGCCCTTTGCAGCCTCACTCCAAACGGGGCTCTCCGCTTCATCCATCCCCTGACTCCATACTAGAACCAACGGGCTGCTAAAGCGTTTCGCAGAAAACACCGCGGAACCTGTTTCTCACTCCAAGCACAAAGCGTGCGCAGCACGAGTCTTGGCACAGCAAAACACTTCCTTTGGCATGCCCTTTGCAGCCTCACTCCAAACGGGGCTCTCCGCTTCATCCATCCCCTGACTCCATACTAGCACCAACGGGCTGCTAAAGCGTTTCGCAGAAAACACCGCGGAACCTGTTTCTCACTCCAAGCACAAAGCGTGCGCAGCACGAGTCTTGGCACAGCAAAACACTTCCTTTGGCATGCCCTTTGCAGCCTCACTCCAAACGGGGCTCTCCGCTTCATCCATCGCCTGACTCCATACTAGCACCAACGGGCTGCTAAAGCGTTTCGCAGAAAACACCAAGGAACCTGTTTCTCACTCCAAGCACAAAGCGTGCGCAGCACGAGTCTTGGCACAGCAAAACACTTCCTTTGGCATGCCCTTTGCAGCCTCACTCCAAACGGGGCTCTCCGCTTCATCCATCCCCTGACTCCATACTAGCACCAACGGGCTGCTAAAGCGTTTCGCAGAAAACACCAAGGAAGCTGTTTCTCACTCCAAGCACAAAGCGTGCGCAGCACGAGTCTTGGCACAGCAAAACACTTCCTTTGGCATGCCCTTTGCAGCCTCACTCCAAACGGGGCTCTCCGCTTCATCCATCCCCTGACTCCATACTAGCACCAACGGGCTGCTAAAGCGTTTCGCAGAAAACACCAAGGAACCTGTTTCTCACTCCAAGCACAAAGCGTGCGCAGCACGAGTCTTGGCACAGCAAAACACTTCCTTTGGCATGCCCTTTGCAGCCTCACTCCAAACGGGGCTCTCCGCTTCATCCATCCCCTGACTCCATACTAGCACCAACGGGCTGCTAAAGCGTTTCGCAGAAAACACCAAGGAACCTGTTTCTCACTCCAAGCACAAAGCGTGCGCAGCACGAGTCTTGGCACAGCAGAACACTTCCCTTGGCATGCCCTTTGCAGCCTCACTCCAAACGGGGCTCTCCGCTTCATCCATCCCCTGACTCCATACTAGCACCAACGGGCTGCTAAAGCGTTTCGCAGAAAACACCAAGGAACCTGTTTCTCACTCCAAGCACAAAGCGTGCGCAGCACGAGTCTTGGCACAGCAAAACACTTCCTTTGGCATGCCCTTTGCAGCCTCACTCCAAACGGGGCTCTCCGCTTCATCCATCCCCTGACTCCATACTAGCACCAACGGGCTGCTAAAGCGTTTTGCAGAAAACACCAAGGAACCTGTTTCTCACTCCAAGCACAAAGCGTGCGCAGCACGAGTCTTGGCACAGCAAAACACTTCCCTTGGCATGCCCTTTGCAGCCTCACTCCAAAAGGGGCTCTCCGCTTCATCCATCCCCTGACTCCATACTAGCACCAACGGGCTGCTAAAGCGTTTCGCAGAAAACAGCGAGGAAGCTGTTTCTCACTCCAAGCACAAAGCGTGCGCAGCACGAGTCTTGGCACAGCAGAACACTTCCTTTGGCATGCCCTTTGCAGCCTCACTCCAAACGGGGCTCTCCGCTTCATCCATCCCCTGACTCCATACTAGCACCAACGGGCTGCTAAAGCGTTTCGCAGAAAACACCAAGGAACCTGTTTCTCACTCCAAGCACAAAGCGTGCGCAGCACGAGTCTTGGCACAGCAAAACACTTCCTTTGGCATGCCCTTTGCAGCCTCACTCCAAACGGGGCTCTCCGCTTCATCCATCCCCTGACTCCATACTAGCACCAACGGGCTGCTAAAGCGTTTCGCAGAAAACACCAAGGAACCTGTTTCTCACTCCAAGCACAAAGCGTGCGCAGCACGAGTCTTGGCACAGCAGAACACTTCCTTTGGCATGCCCTTTGCAGCCTCACTCCAAACGGGGCTCTCCGCTTCATCCATCCCCTGACTCCATACTAGCACCAACGGGCTGCTAAAGCGTTTCGCAGAAAACACCAAGGAACCTGTTTCTCACTCCAACCACAAAGCGTGCGCAGCACGAGTCTTGGCACAGCAGAACACTTCCCTTGGCATGCCCTTTGCAGCCTCACTCCAAACGGGGCTCTCCGCTTCATCCATCCCCTGACTCCATACTAGCACCAACGGGCTGCTAAAGCGTTTCGCAGAAAACACCAAGGAAGCTGTTTCTCACTCCAAGCACAAAGCGTGCGCAGCACGAGTCTTGGCACAGCAGAACACTTCCTTTGGCATGCCCTTTGCAGCCTCACTCCAAACGGGGCTCTCCGCTTCATCCATCCCCTGACTCCATACTAGCACCAACGGGCTGCTAAAGCGTTTCGCAGAAAACACCAAGGAACCTGTTTCTCACTCCAAGCACAAAGCGTGCGCAGCACGAGTCTTGGCACAGCAAAACACTTCCTTTGGCATGCCCTTTGCAGCCTCACTCCAAACGGGGCTCTCCGCTTCATCCATCCCCTGACTCCATACTAGCACCAACGGGCTGCTAAAGCGTTTCGCAGAAAACACCAAGGAACCTGTTTCTCACTCCAAGCACAAAGCGTGCGCAGCACGAGTCTTGGCACAGCAAAACACTTCCTTTGGCATGCCCTTTGCAGCCTCACTCCAAACGGGGCTCTCCGCTTCATCCATCCCCTGACTCCATACTAGCACCAACGGGCTGCTAAAGCGTTTCGCAGAAAACACCAAGGAACCTGTTTCTCACTCCAAGCACAAAGCGTGCGCAGCACGAGTCTTGGCACAGCAAAACACTTCCTTTGGCATGCCCTTTGCAGCCTCACTCCAAACGGGGCTCTCCGCTTCATCCATCCCCTGACTCCATACTAGCACCAACGGGCTGCTAAAGCGTTTCGCAGAAAACACCAAGGAACCTGTTTCTCACTCCAAGCACAAAGCGTGCGCAGCACGAGTCTTGGCACAGCAAAACACTTCTCTTGGCATGCCCTTTGCAGCCTCACTCCAAACGGGGCTCTCCGCTTCATCCATCCCCTGACTCCATACTAGCACCAACGGGCTGCTAAAGCGTTTCGCAGAAATCACCAAGGAAGCTGTTTCTCACTCCAAGCACAAAGCGTGCGCAGCACGAGTCTTGGCACAGCAAAACACTTCCCTTGGCATGACCTTTGCAGCCTCACTCCAAACGGGGCTCTCCGCTTCATCCATCCCCTGACTCCATACTAGCACCAACGGCCTGCTAAAGCGTTTCGCAGAAAACACCAAGGAACCTGTTTCTCACTCCAAGCACAAAGCGTGCGCAGCACGAGTCTTGGCACAGCAGAACACTTCCTTTGGCATGCCCTTTGCAGCCTCACTCCAAACGGGGCTCTCCGCTTCATCCATCCCCTGACTCCATACTAGCACCAACGGGCTGCTAAAGCGTTTCGCAGAAAACACCAAGGAACCTGTTTCTCACTCCAAGCACAAAGCGTGCGCAGCACGAGTCTTGGCACAGCAAAACACTTCCTTTGGCATGCCCTTTGCAGCCTCACTCCAAACGGGGCTCTCCGCTTCATCCATCCCCTGACTCCATACTAGCACCAACGGGCTGCTAAAGCGTTTCGCAGAAAACACCAAGGAACCTGTTTCTCACTCCAAGCACAAAGCGTGCGCAGCACGAGTCTTGGCACAGCAAAACACTTCCTTTGGCATGCCCTTTGCAGCCTCACTCCAAACGGGGCTCTCCGCTTCATCCATCCCCTGACTCCATACTAGCACCAACGGGCTGCTAAAGCGTTTCGCAGAAAACACCAAGGAACCTGTTTCTCA
Source organism: Tinamus guttatus (assembly GCF_059628265.1). NCBI lineage: Eukaryota > Metazoa > Chordata > Aves > Tinamiformes > Tinamidae > Tinamus > Tinamus guttatus. Next base: position 35,015 of record NW_028289949.1, read on the forward strand.
CTCCAAGCACAAAGCGTGCGCAGCACGAGTCTTGGCACAGCAAAACACTTCCTTTGGCATGCCCTTTGCAGCCTCACTCCAAACGGGGCTCTCCGCTTCATCCATCCCCTGACTCCATACTAGCACCAACGGGCTGCTAAAGCGTTTCGCAGAAAACACCAAGGAACCTGTTTCTCACTCCAAGCACAAAGCGTGCGCAGCACGAGTCTTGGCACAGCAGAACACTTCCCTTGGCATGCCCTTTGCAGCCTCACTCCAAACGGGGCTCTCCGCTTCATCCATCCCCTGACTCCATACTAGCACCAACGGGCTGCTAAAGCGTTTCGCAGAAAACACCAAGGAACCTGTTTCTCACTCCAAGCACAAAGCGTGCGCAGCACGAGTCTTGGCACAGCAAAACACTTCCTTTGGCATGCCCTTTGCAGCCTCACTCCAAACGGGGCTCTCCGCTTCATCCATCCCCTGACTCCATACTAGCACCAACGGGCTGCTAAAGCGTTTCGCAGAAAACACCAAGGAACCTGTTTCTCACTCCAAGCACAAAGTGTGCGCAGCACGAGTCTTGGCACAGCAAAACACTTCCTTTGGCATGCCCTTTGCAGCCTCACTCCAAACGGGGCTCTCCGCTTCATCCATCCCCTGACTCCATACTAGCACCAACGGGCTGCTAAAGCGTTTCGCAGAAAACACCAAGGAACCTGTTTCTCACTCCAAGCACAAAGCGTGCGCAGCACGAGTCTTGGCACAGCAAAACACTTCCTTTGGCATGCCCTTTGCAGCCTCACTCCAAACGGGGCTCTCCGCTTCATCCATCCCCTGACTCCATACTAGCACCAACGAGCTGCTAAAGCGTTTCGCAGAAAACACCAAGGAACCTGTTTCTCACTCCAAGCACAAAGCGTGCGCAGCACGAGTCTTGGCACAGCAAAACACTTCCTTTGGCATGCCCTTTGCAGCCTCACTCCAAACGGGGCTCTCCGCTTCATCCATCCCCTGACTCCATACTAGCACCAACGGGCTGCTAAAGCGTTTCGCAGAAAACACCAAGGAACCTGTTTCTCACTCCAAGCACAAAGCGTGCGCAGCACGAGTCTTGGCACAGCAAAACACTTCCTTTGGCATGCCCTTTGCAGCCTCACTCCAAACGGGGCTCTCCGCTTCATCCATCCCCTGACTCCATACTAGCACCAACGGGCTGCTAAAGCGTTTCGCAGAAAACACCGAGGAACCTGTTTCTCACTCCAACCACAAAGTGTGCGCAGCACGAGTCTTGGCACAGCAAAACACTTCTCTTGGCATGCCCTTTGCAGCCTCACTCCAAACGGGGCTCTCCGCTTCATCCATCTCCTGACTCCATACTAGCACCAACGGGTTGCTAAAGCGTTTCGCAGAAAACACCGAGGAAGCTGTTTCTCACTCCAACCACAAAGCGTGCGCAGCACGAGTCTTGGCACAGCAAAACACTTCCTTTGGCATGCCCTTTGCAGCCTCACTCCAAACGGGGCTCTCCGCTTCATCCATCCCCTGACTCCATACTAGCACCAACGGGCTGCTAAAGCGTTTCGCAGAAAACACCGAGGAAGCTGTTTCTCACTCCAAGCACAAAGCGTGCGCAGCACGAGTCTTGGCACAGCAAAACACTTCTCTTGGCATGCCCTTTGCAGCCTCACTCCAAACGGGGCTCTCCGCTTCATCCATCCCCTGACTCCATACTAGCACCAACGGGTTGCTAAAGCGTTTCGCAGAAAACACCGAGGAAGCTGTTTCTCACTCCAAGCACAAAGCGTGCGCAGCACGAATCTTGGCACAGCAAAACACTTCCTTTGGCATGCCCTTTGCAGCCTCACTCCAAACGGGGCTCTCCGCTTCATCCATCCCCTGACTCCATACTAGCACCAACGGGCTGCTAAAGCGTTTCGCAGAAAACACCAAGGAAGCTGTTTCTCACTCCAAGCACAAAGCGTGCGCAGCACGAGTCTTGGCACAGCAAAACACTTCCTTTGGCATGCCCTTTGCAGCCTCACTCCAAACGGGGCTCTCCGCTTCATCCATCCCCTGACTCCATACTAGCACCAACGGGCTGCTAAAGCGTTTTGCAGAAAACACCAAGGAACCTGTTTCTCACTCCAAGCACAAAGCGTGCGCAGCACGAGTCTTGGCACAGCAAAACACTTCCTTTGGCATGCCCTTTGCAGCCTCACTCCAAACGGGGCTCTCCGCTTCATCCATCCCCTGACTCCATACTAGCACCAACGGGCTGCTAAAGCGTTTCGCAGAAAACACCAAGGAACCTGTTTCTCACTCCAAGCACAAAGCGTGCGCAGCACGAGTCTTGGCACAGCAAAACACTTCCTTTGGCATGCCCTTTGCAGCCTCACTCCAAACGGGGCTCTCCGCTTCATCCATCCCCTGACTCCATACTAGCACCAACGGGCTGCTAAAGCGTTTCGCAGAAAACACCAAGGAAGCTGTTTCTCACTCCAAGCACAAAGCGTGCGCAGCACGAGTCTTGGCACAGCAAAACACTTCCTTTGGCATGCCCTTTGCAGCCTCACTCCAAACGGGGCTCTCCGCTTCATCCATCCCCTGACTCCATACTAGCACCAACGGCCTGCTAAAGCGTTTCGCAGAAAACACCAAGGAAGCTGTTTCTCACTCCAAGCACAAAGCGTGCGCAGCACGAATCTTGGCACAGCAAAACACTTCCTTTGGCATGCCCTTTGCAGCCTCACTCCAAACGGGGCTCTCCGCTTCATCCATCCCCTGACTCCATACTAGCACCAACGGCCTGCTAAAGCGTTTCGCAGAAAACACCAAGGAACCTGTTTCTCACTCCAAGCACAAAGCGTGCGTAGCACGAGTCCTGGCACAGCAAAACACTTCCTTTGGCATGGCCTTTGCAGCCTCACTCCAAACGGGGCTCTCCGCTTCATCCATCCCCTGACTCCATACTAGCACCAACGGGCTGCTAAAGCGTTTCGCAGAAAACAGCGAGGAAGCTGTTTCTCACTCCAAGCACAAAGCGTGCGCAGCACGAGTCTTGGCACAGCAAAACACTTCCTTTGGCATGCCCTTTGCAGCCTCACTCCAAACGGGGCTCTCCGCTTCATCCATCCCCTGACTCCATACTAGCACCAACGGGCTGCTAAAGCGTTTCGCAGAAAACACCGAGGAACCTGTTTCTCACTCCAAGCACAAAGCGTGCGCAGCACGAGTCTTGGCACAGCAAAACACTTCCTTTGGCATGCCCTTTGCAGCCTCACTCCAAACGGGGCTCTCCGCTTCATCCATCCCCTGACTCCATACTAGCACCAACGGGCTGCTAAAGCGTTTCGCAGAAAACACCAAGGAACCTGTTTCTCACTCCAAGCACAAAGCGTGCGCAGCACGAGTCTTGGCACAGCAAAACACTTCCTTTGCCATGCCCTTTGCAGCCTCACTCCAAACGGGGCTCTCCGCTTCATCCATCCCCTGACTCCATACTAGCACCAACGGGCTGCTAAAGCGTTTCGCAGAAAACACCAAGGAACCTGTTTCTCACTCCAAGCACAAAGCGTGCGCAGCACGAGTCTTGGCACAGCAAAACACTTCCTTTGGCATGCCCTTTGCAGCCTCACTCCAAACGGGGCTCTCCGCTTCATCCATCCCCTGACTCCATACTAGCACCAACGGGCTGCTAAAGCGTTTCGCAGAAAACACCAAGGAAGCTGTTTCTCACTCCAAGCACAAAGCGTGCGCAGCACGAGTCTTGGCACAGCAAAACACTTCCTTTGGCATGCCCTTTGCAGCCTCACTCCAAACGGGGCTCTCCGCTTCATCCATCCCCTGACTCCATACTAGCACCAACGGGCTGCTAAAGCGTTTCGCAGAAAACACCAAGGAACCTGTTTCTCACTCCAAGCACAAAGCGTGCGCAGCACGAGTCTTGGCACAACAAAACACTTCCTTTGGCATGCCCTTTGCAGCCTCACTCCAAACGGGGCTCTCCGCTTCATCCATCCCCTGACTCCATACTAGCACCAACGGGCTGCTAAAGCGTTTCGCAGAAAACACCAAGGAACCTGTTTCTCACTCCAAGCACAAAGCGTGCGCAGCACGAGTCTTGGCACAGCAAAACACTTCCTTTGGCATGCCCTTTGCAGCCTCACTCCAAACGGGGCTCTCCGCTTCATCCATCCCCTGACTCCATACTAGCACCAACGGGCTGCTAAAGCGTTTCGCAGAAAACACCAAGGAAGCTGTTTCTCACTCCAAGCACAAAGCGTGCGCAGCACGAGTCTTGGCACAGCAGAACACTTCCCTTGGCATGCGCTTTGCAGCCTCACTCCAAACGGGGCTCTCCGCTTCATCCATCCCCTGACTCCATACTAGCACCAACGGGCTGCTAAAGCGTTTCGCAGAAAACACCAAGGAAGCTGTTTCTCACTCCAAGCACAAAGCGTGCGCAGCACGAGTCTTGGCACAGCAAAACACTTCCTTTGGCATGCCCTTTGCAGCCTCACTCCAAACGGGGCTCTCCGCTTCATCCATCCCCTGACTCCATACTAGCACCAACGGGCTGCTAAAGCGTTTCGCAGAAAACACCGAGGAACCTGTTTCTCACTCCAAGCACAAAGCGTGCGCAGCACGAGTCTTGGCACAGCAAAACACTTCCTTTGGCATGCCCTTTGCAGCCTCACTCCAAACGGGGCTCTCCGCTTCATCCATCCCCTGACTCCATACTAGCACCAACGGGCTGCTAAAGCGTTTCGCAGAAAACACCGAGGAACCTGTTTCTCACTCCAACCACAAAGCGTGCGCAGCACGAGTCTTGGCACAGCAAAACACTTCTCTTGGCATGCCCTTTGCAGCCTCACTCCAAACGGGGCTCTCCGCTTCATCCATCCCCTGACTCCATACTAGCACCAACGGGCTGCTAAAGCGTTTCGCAGAAAACACCAAGGAACCTGTTTCTCACTCCAAGCACAAAGCGTGCGCAGCACGAGTCTTGGCACAGCAAAACACTTCCTTTGGCATGCCCTTTGCAGCCTCACTCCAAACGGGGCTCTCCGCTTCATCCATCCCCTGACTCCATACTAGCACCAACGGGCTGCTAAAGCGTTTCGCAGAAAACACCAAGGAACCTGTTTCTCACTCCAAGCACAAAGCGTGCGCAGCACGAGTCTTGGCACAGCAAAACACTTCCTTTGGCATGCCCTTTGCAGCCTCACTCCAAACGGGGCTCTCCGCTTCATCCATCCCCTGACTCCATACTAGCACCAACGGGCTGCTAAAGCGTTTCGCAGAAAACACCAAGGAACCTGTTTCTCACTCCAAGCACAAAGCGTGCGCAGCACGAGTCTTGGCACAGCAAAACACTTCTCTTGGCATGCCCTTTGCAGCCTCACTCCAAACGGGGCTCTCCGCTTCATCCATCCCCTGACTCCATACTAGCACCAACGGGCTGCTAAAGCGTTTCGCAGAAAACACCAAGGAACCTGTTTCTCACTCCAAGCACAAAGCGTGCGCAGCACGAGTCTTGGCACAGCAAAACACTTCCTTTGGCATGCCCTTTGCAGCCTCACTCCAAACGGGGCTCTCCGCTTCATCCATCCCCTGACTCCATACTAGCACCAACGGGCTGCTAAAGCGTTTCGCAGAAAACACCAAGGAACCTGTTTCTCACTCCAAGCACAAAGCGTGCGCAGCACGAGTCTTGGCACAGCAAAACACTTCCTTTGGCATGCCCTTTGCAGCCTCACTCCAAACGGGGCTCTCCGCTTCATCCATCCCCTGACTCCATACTAGCACCAACGGCCTGCTAAAGCGTTTCGCAGAAAACACCAAGGAACCTGTTTCTCACTCCAAGCACAAAGCGTGCGCAGCACGAGTCTTGGCACAGCAAAACACTTCCTTTGGCATGCCCTTTGCAGCCTCACTCCAAACGGGGCTCTCCGCTTCATCCATCCCCTGACTCCATACTAGCACCAACGGGCTGCTAAAGCGTTTCACAGAAAACACCAAGGAACCTGTTTCTCACTCCAAGCACAAAGCGTGCGCAGCACGAGTCTTGGCACAGCAAAACACTTCCTTTGGCATGCCCTTTGCAGCCTCACTCCAAACGGGGCTCTCCGCTTCATCCATCCCCTGACTCCATACTAGCACCAACGGGCTGCTAAAGCGTTTCGCAGAAAACACCAAGGAACCTGTTTCTCACTCCAAGCACAAAGCGTGCGCAGCACGAGTCTTGGCACAGCAAAACACTTCCTTTGGCATGCCCTTTGCAGCCTCACTCCAAACGGGGCTCTCCGCTTCATCCATCCCCTGACTCCATACTAGCACCAACGGGCTGCTAAAGCGTTTCGCAGAAAACACCGAGGAACCTGTTTCTCACTCCAAGCACAAAGCGTGCGCAGCACGAGTCTTGGCACAGCAAAACACTTCCTTTGGCATGCCCTTTGCAGCCTCACTCCAAACGGGGCTCTCCGCTTCATCCATCCCCTGACTCCATACTAGCACCAACGGGCTGCTAAAGCGTTTCGCAGAAAACACCGAGGAACCTGTTTCTCACTCCAACCACAAAGCGTGCGCAGCACGAGTCTTGGCACAGCAAAACACTTCTCTTGGCATGGCCTTTGCAGCCTCACTCCAAACGGGGCTCTCCGCTTCATCCATCCCCTGACTCCATACTAGCACCAACGGGTTGCTAAAGCGTTTCGCAGAAAACACCGAGGAAGCTGTTTCTCACTCCAACCACAAAGCGTGCGCAGCACGAGTCTTGGCACAGCAAAACACTTCCTTTGGCATGCCCTTTGCAGCCTCACTCCAAACGGGGCTCTCCGCTTCATCCATCCCCTGACTCCATACTAGCACCAACGGGCTGCTAAAGCGTTTCGCAGAAAACACCAAGGAACCTGTTTCTCACTCCAAGCACAAAGCGTGCGCAGCACGAGTCTTGGCACAGCAAAACACTTCCTTTGGCATGCCCTTTGCAGCCTCACTCCAAACGGGGCTCTCCGCTTCATCCATCCCCTGACTCCATACTAGCACCAACGGGCTGCTAAAGCGTTTCGCAGAAAACACCGAGGAACCTGTTTCTCACTCCAAGCACAAAGCGTGCGCAGCACGAGTCTTGGCACAGCAAAACACTTCCTTTGGCATGCCCTTTGCAGCCTCACTCCAAACGGGGCTCTCCGCTTCATCCATCCCCTGACTCCATACTAGCACCAACGGGCTGCTAAAGCGTTTCGCAGAAAACACCAAGGAACCTGTTTCTCACTCCAAGCACAAAGCGTGCGCAGCACGAGTCTTGGCACAGCAAAACACTTCCTTTGGCATGCCCTTTGCAGCCTCACTCCAAACGGGGCTCTCCGCTTCATCCATCCCCTGACTCCATACTAGCACCAACGGGTTGCTAAAGCGTTTCGCAGAAAACACCGAGGAAGCTGTTTCTCACTCCAACCACAAAGCATGCGCAGCACGAGTCTTGGCACAGCAAAACACTTCCTTTGGCATGCCCTTTGCAGCCTCACTCCAAACGGGGCTCTCCGCTTCATCCATCCCCTGACTCCATACTAGCACCAACGGGCTGCTAAAGCGTTTCGCAGAAAACACCGAGGAACCTGTTTCTCACTCCAACCACAAAGCGTGCGCAGCACGAGTCTTGGCACAGCAGAACACTTCCTTTGGCATGCCCTTTGCAGCCTCACTCCAAACGGGGCTCTCCGCTTCATCCATCCCCTGACTCCATACTAGCACCAACGGGCTGCTAAAGCGTTTCGCAGAAAACACCAAGGAACCTGTTTCTCACTCGAAGCACAAAGCGTGCGCAGCACGAGTCTTGGCACAGCAAAACACTTCCTTTGGCATGCCCTTTGCAGCCTCACTCCAAACGGGGCTCTCCGCTTCATCCATCCCCTGACTCCATACTAGCACCAACGGGCTGCTAAAGCGTTTCGCAGAAAACACCAAGGAACCTGTTTCTCACTCCAAGCACAAAGCGTGCGCAGCACGAGTCTTGGCACAGCAAAACACTTCCTTTGGCATGCCCTTTGCAGCCTCACTCCAAACGGGGCTCTCCGCTTCATCCATCCCCTGACTCCATACTAGCACCAACGGGCTGCTAAAGCGTTTCGCAGAAAACACCAAGGAACCTGTTTCTCACTCCAAGCACAAAGCGTGCGCAGCACGAGTCTTGGCACAGCAAAACACTTCTCTTGGCATGCCCTTTGCAGCCTCACTCCAAACGGGGCTCTCCGCTTCATCCATCCCCTGACTCCATACTAGCACCAACGGGCTGCTAAAGCGTTTCGCAGAAATCACCAAGGAACCTGTTTCTCACTCCAAGCACAAAGCGTGCGCAGCACGAGTCTTGGCACAGCAAAACACTTCCTTTGGCATGCCCTTTGCAGCCTCACTCCAAACGGGGCTCTCCGCTTCATCCATCCGCTGACTCCATACTAGCACCAACGGGCTGCTAAAGCGTTTCGCAGAAAACACCAAGGAACCTGTTTCTCACTCCAAGCACAAAGCGTGCGCAGCACGAGTCTTGGCACAGCAGAACACTTTCTTTGGCATGCCCTTTGCAGCCTCACTCCAAACGGGGCTCTCCGCTTCATCCATCCCCTGACTCCATACTAGCACCAACGGCCTGCTAAAGCGTTTCGCAGAAATCACCAAGGAACCTGTTTCTCACTCCAAGCACAAAGCGTGCGCAGCACGAGTCTTGGCACAGCAAAACACTTCCTTTGGCATGCCCTTTGCAGCCTCACTCCAAACGTGGCTCTCCGCTTCATCCATCCCCTGACTCCATACTAGCACCAACGGGCTGCTAAAGCGTTTCGCAGAAAACACCAAGGAACCTGTTTCTCACTCCAAGCACAAAGCGTGCGCAGCACGAGTCTTGGCACAGCAAAACACTTCCTTTGGCATGCCCTTTGCAGCCTCACTCCAAACGGGGCTCTCCGCTTCATCCATCCCCTGACTCCATACTAGCACCAACGGGCTGCTAAAGCGTTTCGCAGAAAACACCAAGGAACCTGTTTCTCACTCCAAGCACAAAGCGTGCGCAGCACGAGTCTTGGCACAGCAAAACACTTCCTTTGGCATGCCCTTTGCAGCCTCACTCCAAACGGGGCTCTCCGCTTCATCCATCCCCTGACTCCATACTAGCACCAACGGGCTGCTAAAGCGTTTCGCAGAAATCACCAAGGAACCTGTTTCTCACTCCAAGCACAAAGCGTGCGCAGCACGAGTCTTGGCACAGCAAAACACTTCCTTTGGCATGCCCTTTGCAGCCTCACTCCAAACGGGGCTCTCCGCTTCATCCATCCCCTGACTCCATACTAGCACCAACGGGCTGCTAAAGCGTTTCGCAGAAAACACCAAGGAACCTGTTTCTCACTCCAAGCACAAAGCGTGCGCAGCACGAGTCTTGGCACAGCAAAACACTTCCTTTGGCATGCCCTTTGCAGCCTCACTCCAAACGGGGCTCTCCGCTTCATCCATCCCCTGACTCCATACTAGCACCAACGGGCTGCTAAAGCGTTTCGCAGAAAACACCAAGGAACCTGTTTCTCACTCCAAGCACAAAGCGTGCGCAGCACGAGTCTTGGCACAGCAAAACACTTCCTTTGGCATGCCCTTTGCAGCCTCACTCCAAACGGGGCTCTCCGCTTCATCCATCCCCTGACTCCATACTAGCACCAACGGGTTGCTAAAGCGTTTCGCAGAAAACACCGAGGAAGCTGTTTCTCACTCCAACCACAAAGCGTGCGCAGCACGAGTCTTGGCACAGCAAAACACTTCCTTTGGCATGCCCTTTGCAGCCTCACTCCAAACGGGGCTCTCCGCTTCATCCATCCCCTGACTCCATACTAGCACCAACGGGCTGCTAAAGCGTTTCGCAGAAAACACCGAGGAACCTGTTTCTCACTCCAAGCACAAAGCGTGCGCAGCACGAGTCTTGGCACAGCAAAACACTTCCTTTGGCATGCCCTTTGCAGCCTCACTCCAAACGGGGCTCTCCGCTTCATCCATCCCCTGACTCCATACTAGCACCAACGGGCTGCTAAAGCGTTTCGCAGAAAACACCAAGGAACCTGTTTCTCACTCCAAGCACAAAGCGTGCGCAGCACGAGTCTTGGCACAGCAAAACACTTCCTTTGGCATGCCCTTTGCAGCCTCACTCCAAACGGGGCTCTCCGCTTCATCCATCCCCTGACTCCATACTAGCACCAACGGGTTGCTAAAGCGTTTCGCAGAAAACACCGAGGAAGCTGTTTCTCACTCCAACCACAAAGCATGCGCAGCACGAGTCTTGGCACAGCAAAACACTTCCTTTGGCATGCCCTTTGCAGCCTCACTCCAAACGGGGCTCTCCGCTTCATCCATCCCCTGACTCCATACTAGCACCAACGGGCTGCTAAAGCGTTTCGCAGAAAACACCGAGGAACCTGTTTCTCACTCCAACCACAAAGCGTGCGCAGCACGAGTCTTGGCACAGCAAAACACTTCTCTTGGCATGCCCTTTGCAGCCTCACTCCAAACGGGGCTCTCCGCTTCATCCATCCGCTGACTCCATACTAGCACCAACGGGCTGCTAAAGCGTTTCGCAGAAAACACCAAGGAACCTGTTTCTCACTCCAAGCACAAAGCGTGCGCAGCACGAGTCTTGGCACAGCAGAACACTTTCTTTGGCATGCCCTTTGCAGCCTCACTCCAAACGGGGCTCTCCGCTTCATCCATCCCCTGACTCCATACTAGCACCAACGGGCTGCTAAAGCGTTTCGCAGAAATCACCAAGGAACCTGTTTCTCACTCCAAGCACAAAGCGTGCGCAGCACGAGTCTTGGCACAGCAAAACACTTCCTTTGGCATGCCCTTTGCAGCCTCACTCCAAACGTGGCTCTCCGCTTCATCCATCCCCTGACTCCATACTAGCACCAACGGGCTGCTAAAGCGTTTCGCAGAAAACACCAAGGAACCTGTTTCTCACTCCAAGCACAAAGCGTGCGCAGCACGAGTCTTGGCACAGCAAAACACTTCCTTTGGCATGCCCTTTGCAGCCTCACTCCAAACGGGGCTCTCCGCTTCATCCATCCCCTGACTCCATACTAGCACCAACGGGCTTGCTAAAGCGTTTCGCAGAAAACACCAAGGAACCTGTTTCTCACTCCAAGCACAAAGCGTGCGCAGCACGAGTCTTGGCACAGCAAAACACTTCCTTTGGCATGCCCTTTGCAGCCTCACTCCAAACGGGGCTCTCCGCTTCATCCATCCCCTGACTCCATACTAGCACCAACGGGCTGCTAAAGCGTTTCGCAGAAATCACCAAGGAACCTGTTTCTCACTCCAAGCACAAAGCGTGCGCAGCACGAGTCTTGGCACAGCAAAACACTTCCTTTGGCATGCCCTTTGCAGCCTCACTCCAAACGGGGCTCTCCGCTTCATCCATCCCCTGACTCCATACTAGCACCAACGGGCTGCTAAAGCGTTTCGCAGAAAACACCAAGGAACCTGTTTCTCACTCCAAGCACAAAGCGTGCGCAGCACGAGTCTTGGCACAGCAAAACACTTCCTTTGGCATGCCCTTTGCAGCCTCACTCCAAACGGGGCTCTCCGCTTCATCCATCCCCTGACTCCATACTAGCACCAACGGGCTGCTAAAGCGTTTCGCAGAAAACACCAAGGAACCTGTTTCTCACTCCAAGCACAAAGCGTGCGCAGCACGAGTCTTGGCACAGCAAAACACTTCCTTTGGCATGCCCTTTGCAGCCTCACTCCAAACGGGGCTCTCCGCTTCATCCATCCCCTGACTCCATACTAGCACCAACGGGCTGCTAAAGCGTTTCGCAGAAAACACCAAGGAACCTGTTTCTCACTCCAAGCACAAAGCGTGCGCAGCACGAGTCTTGGCACAGCAAAACACTTCCTTTGGCATGCCCTTTGCAGCCTCACTCCAAACGGGGCTCTCCGCTTCATCCATCCCCTGACTCCATACTAGCACCAACGGGCTGCTAAAGCGTTTCGCAGAAAACACCAAGGAACCTGTTTCTCACTCCAAGCACAAAGCGTGCGCAGCACGAGTCTTGGCACAGCAAAACACTTCCTTTGGCATGCCCTTTGCAGCCTCACTCCAAACGGGGCTCTCCGCTTCATCCATCCCCTGACTCCATACTAGCACCAACGGGCTGCTAAAGCGTTTCGCAGAAAACACCAAGGAACCTGTTTCTCACTCCAAGCACAAAGCGTGCGCAGCACGAGTCTTGGCACAGCAAAACACTTCCTTTGGCATGCCCTTTGCAGCCTCACTCCAAACGGGGCTCTCCGCTTCATCCATCCCCTGACTCCATACTAGCACCAACGGGCTGCTAAAGCGTTTCGCAGAAAACACCAAGGAACCTGTTTCTCACTCCAAGCACAAAGCGTGCGCAGCACGAGTCTTGGCACAGCAAAACACTTCCTTTGGCATGCCCTTTGCAGCCTCACTCCAAACGGGGCTCTCCGCTTCATCCATCCCCTGACTCCATACTAGCACCAACGGGCTGCTAAAGCGTTTCGCAGAAAACACCAAGGAACCTGTTTCTCACTCCAAGCACAAAGCGTGCGCAGCACGAGTCTTGGCACAGCAAAACACTTCCTTTGGCATGCCCTTTGCAGCCTCACTCCAAACGGGGCTCTCCGCTTCATCCATCCCCTGACTCCATACTAGCACCAACGGGCTGCTAAAGCGTTTCGCAGAAAACACCAAGGAACCTGTTTCTCACTCCAAGCACAAAGCGTGCGCAGCACGAGTCTTGGCACAGCAAAACACTTCCTTTGGCATGCCCTTTGCAGCCTCACTCCAAACGGGGCTCTCCGCTTCATCCATCCCCTGACTCCATACTAGCACCAACGGGCTGCTAAAGCGTTTCGCAGAAAACACCAAGGAACCTGTTTCTCACTCCAAGCACAAAGCGTGCGCAGCACGAGTCTTGGCACAGCAAAACACTTCCTTTGGCATGCCCTTTGCAGCCTCACTCCAAACGGGGCTCTCCGCTTCATCCATCCCCTGACTCCATACTAGCACCAACGGGCTGCTAAAGCGTTTCGCAGAAAACACCAAGGAACCTGTTTCTCACTCCAAGCACAAAGCGTGCGCAGCACGAGTCTTGGCACAGCAAAACACTTCCTTTGGCATGCCCTTTGCAGCCTCACTCCAAACGGGGCTCTCCGCTTCATCCATCCCCTGACTCCATACTAGCACCAACGGGCTGCTAAAGCGTTTCGCAGAAAACACCAAGGAACCTGTTTCTCACTCCAAGCACAAAGCGTGCGCAGCACGAGTCTTGGCACAGCAAAACACTTCCTTTGGCATGCCCTTTGCAGCCTCACTCCAAACGGGGCTCTCCGCTTCATCCATCCCCTGACTCCATACTAGCACCAACGGGCTGCTAAAGCGTTTCGCAGAAAACACCAAGGAACCTGTTTCTCACTCCAAGCACAAAGCGTGCGCAGCACGAGTCTTGGCACAGCAAAACACTTCCTTTGGCATGCCCTTTGCAGCCTCACTCCAAACGGGGCTCTCCGCTTCATCCATCCCCTGACTCCATACTAGCACCAACGGGCTGCTAAAGCGTTTCGCAGAAAACACCAAGGAACCTGTTTCTCACTCCAAGCACAAAGCGTGCGCAGCACGAGTCTTGGCACAGCAAAACACTTCCTTTGGCATGCCCTTTGCAGCCTCACTCCAAACGGGGCTCTCCGCTTCATCCATCCCCTGACTCCATACTAGCACCAACGGGCTGCTAAAGCGTTTCGCAGAAAACACCAAGGAACCTGTTTCTCACTCCAAGCACAAAGCGTGCGCAGCACGAGTCTTGGCACAGCAAAACACTTCCTTTGGCATGCCCTTTGCAGCCTCACTCCAAACGGGGCTCTCCGCTTCATCCATCCCCTGACTCCATACTAGCACCAACGGGCTGCTAAAGCGTTTCGCAGAAAACACCAAGGAACCTGTTTCTCACTCCAAGCACAAAGCGTGCGCAGCACGAGTCTTGGCACAGCAAAACACTTCCTTTGGCATGCCCTTTGCAGCCTCACTCCAAACGGGGCTCTCCGCTTCATCCATCCCCTGACTCCATACTAGCACCAACGGGCTGCTAAAGCGTTTCGCAGAAAACACCAAGGAACCTGTTTCTCACTCCAAGCACAAAGCGTGCGCAGCACGAGTCTTGGCACAGCAAAACACTTCCTTTGGCATGCCCTTTGCAGCCTCACTCCAAACGGGGCTCTCCGCTTCATCCATCCCCTGACTCCATACTAGCACCAACGGGCTGCTAAAGCGTTTCGCAGAAAACACCAAGGAACCTGTTTCTCACTCCAAGCACAAAGCGTGCGCAGCACGAGTCTTGGCACAGCAAAACACTTCCTTTGGCATGCCCTTTGCAGCCTCACTCCAAACGGGGCTCTCCGCTTCATCCATCCCCTGACTCCATACTAGCACCAACGGGCTGCTAAAGCGTTTCGCAGAAAACACCAAGGAACCTGTTTCTCACTCCAAGCACAAAGCGTGCGCAGCACGAGTCTTGGCACAGCAAAACACTTCCTTTGGCATGCCCTTTGCAGCCTCACTCCAAACGGGGCTCTCCGCTTCATCCATCCCCTGACTCCATACTAGCACCAACGGGCTGCTAAAGCGTTTCGCAGAAAACACCAAGGAACCTGTTTCTCACTCCAAGCACAAAGCGTGCGCAGCACGAGTCTTGGCACAGCAAAACACTTCCTTTGGCATGCCCTTTGCAGCCTCACTCCAAACGGGGCTCTCCGCTTCATCCATCCCCTGACTCCATACTAGCACCAACGGGCTGCTAAAGCGTTTCGCAGAAATCACCAAGGAACCTGTTTCTCACTCCAAGCACAAAGCGTGCGCAGCACGAGTCTTGGCACAGCAAAACACTTCCTTTGGCATGCCCTTTGCAGCCTCACTCCAAACGGGGCTCTCCGCTTCATCCATCCCCTGACTCCATACTAGCACCAACGGGCTGCTAAAGCGTTTCGCAGAAAACACCAACGAACCTGTTTCTCACTCCAAGCACAAAGCGTGCGCAGCACGAGTCTTGGCACAGCAAAACACTTCCTTTGGCATGCCCTTTGCAGCCTCACTCCAAACGGGGCTCTCCGCTTCATCCATCCCCTGACTCCATACTAGCACCAACGGGCTGCTAAAGCGTTTCGCAGAAAACACCAAGGAACCTGTTTCTCACTCCAAGCACAAAGCGTGCGCAGCACGAGTCTTGGCACAGCAAAACACTTCCTTTGGCATGCCCTTTGCAGCCTCACTCCAAACGGGGCTCTCCGCTTCATCCATCCCCTGACTCCATACTAGCACCAACGGGCTGCTAAAGCGTTTCGCAGAAAACACCAAGGAACCTGTTTCTCACTCCAAGCACAAAGCGTGCGCAGCACGAGTCTTGGCACAGCAAAACACTTCTCTTGGCATGCCCTTTGCAGCCTCACTCCAAACGGGGCTCTCCGCTTCATCCATCCCCTGACTCCATACTAGCACCAACGGGCTGCTAAAGCGTTTCGCAGAAATCACCAAGGAACCTGTTTCTCACTCCAAGCACAAAGCGTGCGCAGCACGAGTCTTGGCACAGCAAAACACTTCCTTTGGCATGCCCTTTGCAGCCTCACTCCAAACGGGGCTCTCCGCTTCATCCATCCCCTGACTCCATACTAGCACCAACGGGCTGCTAAAGCGTTTCGCAGAAAACACCAAGGAACCTGTTTCTCACTCCAAGCACAAAGCGTGCGCAGCACGAGTCTTGGCACAGCAAAACACTTCTCTTGGCATGCCCTTTGCAGCCTCACTCCAAACGGGGCTCTCCGCTTCATCCATCCCCTGACTCCATACTAGCACCAACGGGCTGCTAAAGCGTTTCGCAGAAAACACCAAGGAACCTTTTTCTCACTCCAAGCACAAAGCGTGCGCAGCACGAGTCTTGGCACAGCAAAACACTTCTCTTGGCATGCCCTTTGCAGCCTCACTCCAAACGGGGCTCTCCGCTTCATCCATCCCCTGACTCCATACTAGCACCAACGGGCTGCTAAAGCGTTTCGCAGAAATCACCAAGGAACCTGTTTCTCACTCCAAGCACAAAGCGTGCGCAGCACGAGTCTTGGCACAGCAAAACACTTCCTTTGGCATGCCCTTTGCAGCCTCACTCCAAACGGGGCTCTCCGCTTCATCCATCCCCTGACTCCATACTAGCACCAACGGGCTGCTAAAGCGTTTCGCAGAAATCACCAAGGAACCTGTTTCTCACTCCAAGCACAAAGCGTGCGCAGCACGAGTCTTGGCACAGCAAAACACTTCCTTTGGCATGCCCTTTGCAGCCTCACTCCAAACGGGGCTCTCCGCTTCATCCATCCCCTGACTCCATACTAGCACCAACGGGCTGCTAAAGCGTTTCGCAGAAAACACCAAGGAACCTGTTTCTCACTCCAAGCACAAAGCGTGCGCAGCACGAGTCTTGGCACAGCAAAACACTTCTCTTGGCATGCCCTTTGCAGCCTCACTCCAAACGGGGCTCTCCGCTTCATCCATCCCCTGACTCCATACTAGCACCAACGGGCTGCTAAAGCGTTTCGCAGAAAACACCAAGGAACCTGTTTCTCACTCCAAGCACAAAGCGTGCGCAGCACGAGTCTTGGCACAGCAAAACACTTCTCTTGGCATGCCCTTTGCAGCCTCACTCCAAACGGGGCTCTCCGCTTCATCCATCCCCTGACTCCATACTAGCACCAACGGGCTGCTAAAGCGTTTCGCAGAAATCACCAAGGAACCTGTTTCTCACTCCAAGCACAAAGCGTGCGCAGCACGAGTCTTGGCACAGCAAAACACTTCCTTTGGCATGCCCTTTGCAGCCTCACTCCAAACGGGGCTCTCCGCTTCATCCATCCCCTGACTCCATACTAGCACCAACGGGCTGCTAAAGCGTTTCGCAGAAAACACCAACGAACCTGTTTCTCACTCCAAGCACAAAGCGTGCGCAGCACGAGTCTTGGCACAGCAAAACACTTCCTTTGGCATGCCCTTTGCAGCCTCACTCCAAACGGGGCTCTCCGCTTCATCCATCCCCTGACTCCATACTAGCACCAACGGGCTGCTAAAGCGTTTCGCAGAAAACACCAAGGAACCTGTTTCTCACTCCAAGCACAAAGCGTGCGCAGCACGAGTCTTGGCACAGCAAAACACTTCCTTTGGCATGCCCTTTGCAGCCTCACTCCAAACGGGGCTCTCCGCTTCATCCATCCCCTGACTCCATACTAGCACCAACGGGCTGCTAAAGCGTTTCGCAGAAAACACCAAGGAAGCTGTTTCTCACTCCAAGCACAAAGCGTGCGCAGCACGAGTCTTGGCACAGCAAAACACTTCCTTTGGCATGCCCTTTGCAGCCTCACTCCAAACGGGGCTCTCCGCTTCATCCATCCCCTGACTCCATACTAGCACCAACGGGCTGCTAAAGCGTTTCGCAGAAAACACCAACGAACCTGTTTCTCACTCCAAGCACAAAGCGTGCGCAGCACGAGTCTTGGCACAGCAAAATACTTCCTTTGGCATGCCCTTTGCAGCCTCACTCCAAACGGGGCTCTCCGCTTCATCCATCCCCTGACTCCATACTAGCACCAACGGGCTGCTAAAGCGTTTCGCAGAAAACACCAAGGAACCTGTTTCTCACTCCAAGCAAAAAGCGTGCGCAGCACGAGTCTTGGCACAGCAAAACACTTCCTTTGGCATGCCCTTTGCAGCCTCACTCCAAACGGGGCTCTCCGCTTCATCCATCCCCTGACTCCATACTAGCACCAACGGGCTGCTAAAGCGTTTCGCAGAAAACACCAAGGAACCTGTTTCTCACTCCAAGCACAAAGCGTGCGCAGCACGAGTCTTGGCACAGCAAAACACTTCCTTTGGCATGCCCTTTGCAGCCTCACTCCAAACGGGGCTCTCCGCTTCATCCATCCCCTGACTCCATACTAGCACCAACGGGCTGCTAAAGCGTTTCGCAGAAAACACCAAGGAACCTGTTTCTCACTCCAAGCACAAAGCGTGCGCAGCACGAGTCTTGGCACAGCAAAACACTTCCTTTGGCATGCCCTTTGCAGCCTCACTCCAAACGGGGCTCTCCGCTTCATCCATCCCCTGACTCCATACTAGCACCAACGGGCTGCTAAAGCGTTTCGCAGAAAACACCAAGGAACCTGTTTCTCACTCCAAGCACAAAGCGTGCGCAGCACGAGTCTCGGCACAGCAAAACACTTCTCTTGGCATGCCCTTTGCAGCCTCACTCCAAACGGGGCTCTCCGCTTCATCCATCCCCTGACTCCATACTAGCACCAACGGGCTGCTAAAGCGTTTCGCAGAAAACACCAAGGAACCTGTTTCTCACTCCAAGCACAAAGCGTGCGCAGCACGAGTCTTGGCACAGCAAAACACTTCCTTTGGCATGCCCTTTGCAGCCTCACTCCAAACGGGGCTCTCCGCTTCATCCATCCCCTGACTCCATACTAGCACCAACGGGCTGCTAAAGCGTTTCGCAGAAAACACCAAGGAACCTGTTTCTCACTCCAAGCACAAAGCGTGCGCAGCACGAGTCTTGGCACAGCAAAACACTTCCTTTGGCATGCCCTTTGCAGCCTCACTCCAAACGGGGCTCTCCGCTTCATCCATCCCCTGACTCCATACTAGCACCAACGGGCTGCTAAAGCGTTTCGCAGAAAACACCAACAACCTGTTTCTCACTCCAAGCACAAAGCGTGCGCAGCACGAGTCTTGGCACAGCAAAACACTTCCTTTGGCATGCCCTTTGCAGCCTCACTCCAAACGGGGCTCTCCGCTTCATCCATCCCCTGACTCCATACTAGCACCAACGGGCTGCTAAAGCGTTTCGCAGAAAACACCAACGAACCTGTTTCTCACTCCAAGCACAAAGCGTGCGCAGCACGAGTCTTGGCACAGCAAAACACTTCCTTTGGCATGCCCTTTGCAGCCTCACTCCAAACGGGGCTCTCCGCTTCATCCATCCCCTGACTCCATACTAGCACCAACGGGCTGCTAAAGCGTTTCGCAGAAAACACCAAGGAACCTGTTTCTCACTCCAAGCACAAAGCGTGCGCAGCACGAGTCTTGGCACAGCAAAACACTTCCTTTGGCATGCCCTTTGCAGCCTCACTCCAAACGGGGCTCTCCGCTTCATCCATCCCCTGACTCCATACTAGCACCAACGGGCTGCTAAAGCGTTTCGCAGAAAACACCAAGGAACCTGTTTCTCACTCCAAGCACAAAGCGTGCGCAGCACGAGTCTTGGCACAGCAAAACACTTCTCTTGGCATGCCCTTTGCAGCCTCACTCCAAACGGGGCTCTCCGCTTCATCCATCCCCTGACTCCATACTAGCACCAACGGGCTGCTAAAGCGTTTCGCAGAAAACACCAAGGAACCTGTTTCTCACTCCAAGCACAAAGCGTGCGCAGCACGAGTCTTGGCACAGCAAAACACTTCCTTTGGCATGCCCTTTGCAGCCTCACTCCAAACGGGGCTCTCCGCTTCATCCATCCCCTGACTCCACACTAGCACCAACGGGCTGCTAAAGCGTTTCGCAGAAAACACCAAGGAACCTGTTTCTCACTCCAAGCACAAAGCGTGCGCAGCACGAGTCTTGGCACAGCAAAACACTTCCTTTGGCATGCCCTTTGCAGCCTCACTCCAAACGGGGCTCTCCGCTTCATCCATCCCCTGACTCCATACTAGCACCAACGGGCTGCTAAAGCGTTTCGCAGAAAACACCAAGGAACCTGTTTCTCACTCCAAGCACAAAGCGTGCGCAGCACGAGTCTTGGCACAGCAAAACACTTCCTTTGGCATGCCCTTTGCAGCCTCACTCCAAACGGGGCTCTCCGCTTCATCCATCCCCTGACTCCATACTAGCACCAACGGGCTGCTAAAGCGTTTCGCAGAAAACACCAAGGAACCTGTTTCTCACTCCAAGCACAAAGCGTGCGCAGCACGAGTCTTGGCACAGCAAAACACTTCTCTTGGCATGCCCTTTGCAGCCTCACTCCAAACGGGGCTCTCCGCTTCATCCATCCCCTGACTCCATACTAGCACCAACGGCTGCTAAGGTCGAAGAAGCGTTTCGCAGAAAACACCAAGGAAGCCTGTTTCTCATCCAAGCACAAGCGTGCGCAGCACGCTTGTCTTGGCACAGCAAAACACTTCCTTGGCTTGCCTTTCTCCTGAAACGGGCCTTCTAGGCAGCCCGTTGGTGCTAGTATGGAGTCAGGGGATGGATGAAGCGGAGAGCCCCGTTTGGAGTGAGGCTGCAAAGGGCATGCCAAAGGAAGTGTTTTGCTGTGCCAAGACTCGTGCTGCGCACGCTTTGTGCTTGGAGTGAGAAACAGGTTCCTTGGTGTTTTCTGCGAAACGCTTTAGCAGCCCGTTGGTGCTAGTTATGGAGTCAGGGGATGGATGAAGCGGAGAGCCCCGTTTGGAGTGAGGGCTGCAAAGGGCATGCCAAAGGAAGTGTTTTGCTGTGCCAAGACTCGTGCTGCGCACGCTTTGTGCTTGAGTGAGAAACAGGTTCCTTGGTGTTTTCTGCGAAACGCTTTAGCAGCCCGTTGGTGCTAGTACGGAGTCAGGGGATGGATGAAGCGGAGAGCCCCGTTTGGAGTGAGGCTGCAAAGGGCATGCCAAAGGAAGTGTTTTGCTGTGCCAAGACTCGTGCTGCGCACGCTTTGTGCTTGGAGTGAGAAACAGGTTCCTTGGTGTTTTCTGCGAAACGCTTTAGCAGCCCGTTGGTGCTA